>NW_015386388.1:4793038-4827785 GCF_001527695.2 Protobothrops mucrosquamatus | reverse complement strand
AAGAAGAAGAAGAAGAAGAAGAAGAAGAAGAAGAAGAAGAAGAAGAAGAAGAAGAAGAAGAAGAAGAAGAAGAAGAAGAAGAAGAAGAAGAAGAAGAAGAAGAAGAAGAAGAAGAAGAAGAAGAAGAAGAAGAAGAAGAAGAAGAAGAAGAAGAAGAAGAAGAAGAAGAAGAAGAAGAAGAAGAAGAAGTTGGAAGAGAGGTCATCTAGTCTTTGGAGGTCATCTAGTCCAATCCCCTGCTCAGGCAGAAAACCCTATACCATTTCAGACAAATGGCTGTCCAATCTCTTCTTAAAGACTTCCAGTTGTGGAGCATTCACAGCAACTTGTTCCACTGATTAATTGTTCTAACTGTCAGGAAATTTCTCCTTAGTTCTATGTTGCTTCGCTCTTTGGTTAGTCTTCATCTGTTGCTTCTTGTTCTACCTTCAGGAGCTTTGGAGAATAGCTTGACTCCCTCTTCTTTGTGGCAACCCCTGAGATATTGGAAGACTGCTATCATGTCACCCCTCGTCCTTCTCTTCATAAAACACATGGTTGTAGGATATCTTTTAATTAGTAGTATCACAAGATATCAATGTAGATGTAGCCAAAACGAATGGAAAACAAGGAATGGCATTAACATGTATAGTTACCTGGTATGATAAAATCAACCAGCAAATAAATCAGCACTATAGCACGAACCCAGGCCTCTTGGCTTATACACAATAAGATCCTGCATGCAAGACCTATATCTACACCTGCTTCATTCTATTAAATGCTAGATAGAGGCAGCTGCAGCTGTATGTGTGACCACTGCCATACATATCAAACCAATGATATCAAAAGGAGATCCTCATCCTTTGCTGCCCTGCAAAGCCCAATTCCATATTTTTCCACTGATGCCTACAAGGAAAAGACTTTATTTACTTTAAGCAATATAGTTACCACCACACCTTCATTATTTCTCTTCTTGCCTTTGGCAATGTCTGATTCCTTTACTGATAAAGGCAGATTGCATCTTTCCATATTTTCCTGTCAACATATCTGGGTGTTACTCTGTGTGATATATCACTGCATAAACTTATCCATCTTATATTTAAGATTCAATTGATCCCAATCCCATAGCTTTCAGTAACTTCTTGAGAACTTTTTTCCCCCTTGGGCCAAAGCATTGGATCAGCCTATCCTCAACTGTAGTTTGGCATGTTTTATCATGTATTATGGGATTTTGTGACAATTTTGGGTGATGGGATCTCTATTTTTTTATGTTTTTAACTACATGTAAGCCATCCCAAGTACCTATACTATATATGAGTTGAGTAGCTATGCAAATCAATTAAATTAATTAAATGAATAAATATTTAAGTCAGATATTTGATGATGAAGAGGTAAATATGCAGAAATAGAAAAGGGTTAGCTATAAAAGATAGATTATAATATTCTTAGTTCACAGAATAGATCAAAATATCACTTTAAAGTGTATTTTTCTAAAAGATTAGTTGAGAAATAATAATAATAAAATTGGAAGGGACCTTGGAGGTCATCTAGTCCAACCCCCTGCTCAGGCAGGAAACCCTACACCATTTCAGACAAATGGCTGTCCAGTCTCGTCTTAAAAACTTCCAGTGTGGGAGCATTCACTGCTTCTGGAGGCAGGTTGTTCCACTGGTTAATTGTTCTGTCAGGAAGTTTCTCCTTAGTTCTAAGTTGCTTCTCTCCTTGATTAGTTTCCATCCGTTGCTTCTTGTCTTCAGGCGCTTTGGAAAATAGCTTGACTCCGTCTTCTTTGTGGCAACCCCTGAGATATTGGAACACTGCTATCATGTCCCCCCCTCGTCCTTCTCTTCGTTAAACTAGACATACCCAACTCCAGCAACTGTTCCTTATATGTTTTAGCCTCCAGTCCCCTAATCATCTTTGTTGCTCTTCTCTGTACTCTTTCTAGAGTCTCAACATCTTTTTTACATCGTGGTGACCAAAACTGGATGCAGTATTCCAAGTGTGGCCTTACCAAGGCATTGTAAAGTGGTATTAACACTTCACGTGATCTTGATTCTATCTCTCTGTTAATGCAGCCCAGCACTGTGTTGGCTTTTTTGGCAGCTGCAGCACACTGCTGGCTCATATTTAAGTGATTGTCCACTGGGACTCCAAGATCCCTCTCACAATTTTAAGAAAAAATGTGGGTGTTTTTTTTTAAAAAATGGCTGGCTACTTGTATTTAAGAAATTTATTAAATATATTTTTTCAAAAGAAAATTAAATTAAATCAAGAAATGTAACAAAAGTTATAATTTGTTGGCTATAGTCTCTCACCTTAGACATGGAAGCCAATGTCTTGGATGACCTTGGTCCAGTCACTCTCTCTTAGCCCAACCCATTTCATACAGGATTGTTGTTGTGGGCAAAGTAAGAAGAGGAAGGAATATTAGATATGTTCCCTACCTTGAATAATTTATAAAAATAATAAAGACAGGATAAAAAAACCTAAAGGAAATAGTTACGTTATATTATACTGTATGCAAGGAAAGAAAAATAGATTAATACAGAACATTTTTTGGAGAGACTATTATTATTCTACACTCACATTTTTACCAGGGACTTTTATAATAACTTTCCTACCTGGAAATGGGTAAAAAAGATGTTGAGACTCTAGAAAGTGTGCAGAGAAGAGCAACAAAGATGATTAGGGGACTGAAGGCTAAAACATACTGTATAAGGAATGGTTGCTGGAATTGGGTATGTCTAGTTTAATGAATAGAAGGATGAGGAGTGACATGATAGCAATGTTCCAATATTTCAGGGGTTGCCACAAAGAAGAGGGAGTCAAGCTATTCTCCAAAGCACCTGAGGGCAGTACAAGAAGCAATAGATGAAAAGTAACCAAAGAGAGAAACAACCTAGAATTAAGGAAATATTTACTAACAGTTAGAACAATTAATTAGTGGAACAACCTGCCTCCAGAAGCTGTGAATGCTCCATCACTGGAAGTTTTTAAGAAAAGATTGGACAGCCATTTGTCTGAAATGGTAATTGGGTTTCCTGCTTGCGCAGGAGATTGGACTAGATTTCCTCCAAGGTCTCTTCCAACTCTGTTATTCTGTTAAATAAGACTCCCTGGTTTAAAGAGATATTTTGATATTTCATATGAAGGAAGAATATTGTAATTATATAATAAAGGTCTAATTGTGTATTAGTGCAGAAAGAGGCTTTGGTTCTTTATTTGCTTGATTTGCAAAGTTAATTCCTTAGTAGGAATCCCTAATTCTGAATATGACATTCTGTGAGTCATTCCAATCCATTTGAAAATGTAAGAATCTGCAGGAAATGAAGGAAAAGTTCATGTACATCATGATGTTTTCATGAGATCCTCACAACTTGTACTCGGTGTAAAAAGCATATGGATGAGCTTGGTGGAACTGAAGGATCATTATGGATCACAACCAAAAAATGCTCTGACCTAAATTTGTTGCATCAGCAGCATTTCTGTGGCCATTTCTTTTTCTATTTTAAAAAGAGCACCATGGAAATGAGATTTAAAAAATCAACAGCAGGTTCGATATAGCAGGATGTGGTTAAAGGTGCGTCCAGAGTCTGAAAAGATTGAGGATTACTGGCCTAATCCTATTAAGATTACTCTACACATAGACACATATGCACATGCTCAATTTACTACTCATACTTTTGCACAAGGCAAAGCTTAATTTTTCCCAGGCTGTGTGCTTTATATGTTGGGACCTGTCTCTTGAGTTATCCTTACATTCCTGCCTTTTTTTATTACTATTATTGGCACTTCTGCCTGAGTATCCGGTAGAAGCTAACCCCCCAGGGATTTGCAGGTGCCAGATTAATTATAGGATATGCATCTCAGAAACCCTAAGGGAGGTTATCTTGCAGAGACGTTGCCCAAATCTTGATTTGGATGGCAAGCACCTTGAAGCAGCTTCTTTTCTTGCGCAGTCTAGTCAGTTAAGTAGAAATGGTGGATGGTATGATCAGAGAACATACCATTTTTCCATTTGACAACCTAGCAAGCCTAATAAGATTGCTTTTCTAAAGATAATATCACAGGTAGTAATATTGATGGTGGTGGAGAAAGAGTGGGAAATGAAGGAAGTGGACCCTTGCAAATATGTTGATCAGGATTAAATAATATTTGTTATGCCAAATTTACACAATTGAAGCCCTCAAGAAGAGTAGTGCTGACCAAAAATTTTGAAAGTTATGTCCCATTAGTTTGGAAGGCATGGAACTGAAGAAGGCAACAGTGAAATTAGATAGATAGATAGATAGATAGATAGATAGATAGATAGATAGATAGATAGATAGATAGATAGATAGATAGATAGATAGATAGATAGATAGATAGATAGATAGATAGATAGATAGATAGGCAGGCAGGCAGGCAGGCAGGCAGGCAGGCAGGCAGGCAGGCAGGCAGGCAAGCAAGCAGGCAGGCAGGCAGGCAGGCAGGCAGGCAGATATGAGATCAAGATTTCCTGATTGCTACAGCTGGTTTCAAAACATAGCAGTTCTCCTCTTCAAAATCAGCAGCCTGAAAGAAAAAATTGTAGAATCTCACAGAGGGGTTCTTCCAATTCAACCTATATGGTATCAATTTCAATCAAGTGGAATGGTCCATTGCTTCTTAGATCAGATAGATAGATAATCTTTTATTGTCATTTTTTACTGTAGGCATATTGGCACAATAAAATCAGCACAAATCAAATATTAAAAATCAGCTCTGAAGTGTAAGCATGGATTCCAGAAATTAATCTTAAACCATTCACTGCTTCTTTAGAGTGACTGCTTAGTCATTATCCACACACATAATTAAAAGGTAGTTAAAAAAGAGAGATAAAGAACTACTTTCTATATATTTATGAAGATGTACTATTAGAAATAATCATTATAATTAACATAGAAATATACCTTCATATAATAAAGCTTGTGACAAACTGACCTGTATGCCTGCTCAGTGTATAAATTAGGAAATCCTCTTATAGCCTTCAAACTATGGTATGAACATGCCCTAGTAACTGTTTTTATATGATATATATTTATAATATTGCTTTTCATGGATCCCCAGACTATAGCTGAGGCATCTTAAAGTTATTTTTAGCTTTTCCCAGTGTTAATATTGTGTATAATAATAATAATAATAATAATAATAATAACAACAACAACAACAACAATAACAACAACAACAACATTATAATAATAATACTAATAATAATAGGGGACCTTTGAGGTCTTCTAGTCCAACACCCTGCTCAGGCAGGAAATTCTATATTTGTTCATGTCTCCTATTTTTGACTGCTTTTTTTCTGTAAATTTGAAGAATTTTGTGAGAAGGAAAAAACAAAAAATGGGAAAAAAACAAGTTTTAAGACATTATTTGAAAGAACACAATTGTTAAAAGTGAAAGGAAGGAATGTAAAGTTGATTTATCTGATCAAGGTTAAAATATTGTTGTTATTTATGGTCATTTTTAGTAGATTTTTGCTGAAAATAACAAGGTTTACGGATTTATTTTTAGATAAGACATGGGATATAAGATATGAGAAAAAGAGATCTTAATTTTATGAAGAGGCGAAAAGATACTAATTTTTTTATACTTGTGATGAAGGGGGGAGTCATATCTTTATATATTTGTTTTCTTTTTAGTTACTGTATTCTTATTTTTTCCTTATTTTCTATTTTCTACACTGGCTATTCCCTTATTTAATATTCTTATTTTATTTCTTTATTTTCTTTAGTTTGTATTTTTTATAACTGTAAATGTAATTTTTAATAAAATTACATTAAATGGGTTTAGTGTTCTTTTGAAAGAGCATCTGTAGTATATAGAAAGTTGGGAAAATTGGGGGAAAGAGCTGTATTAATGCACAGAGGGTTGGTCTCTTCAGTCCGGTGGGGGGGGGAGGGTTTCAGAGAGCACTGTCATCCATTCCATCAAAGCCCAGAGTGTGAGCACATGTTGGAAGGAAATGCAGGATGTTGTCATCTTGTTGGGACAGAGCTCAGAGAACTGACAGCTCCATGTATGGACCCAGAAGCCACATACTAGAAGGAACAATGGGCCCGTTTGCGGGAGTGAATAGACAGGGCTACTATTTTTTAGTTCTTTACAGGATTAAAACAGGCTTCCAAATAATACTCTTTAGTTATGAAGTACACCATTCGGAGTCCCTCTGTGAGGGAGACGGTTGGTTTCAAAATTTGATAAAGGTATTGAATATGAACTAAAATTTATACACCTTATCACGTTGCATAATGTTATTTTTTAGTTTGCACATACTCATGACAAAGAAATAGAAAAATAGTCATATGGCATTTTCTTTAAACAAAAATTTATTTTTGTCAATTTATTGGAATCAATAAATGTTTGCAACAAGTACAGGTAATCCTCAATTTATGACCACAATTCAGCCCAAATGTCTGTTGCTAAGTGAGACAGTTGTTAAATAAATTTTCCCCATTTTACGACCTTTTTTACCATAGTTGTTAAGTGAATCACTGAAGCTGTTAAATTATTAATGCAGTTGTTAAGTGAATTTGGCTTCCCCATTGACTTTCCTGCCAGAAGGTCACAAAAGGGGATCACATGACCTCAGCACACTGCAACCATCATAAATATGAGCCAGTTGCCAGGCATCTGAATTTTGATCAGGTGACCATGGGGATGCTGCAACTGTTGTAATTTATAAGTCACTTTTTGCAGTGCCGTTGTAATGTATCTGTCATTATCTTTATAATTATAGCCGATAGCTGGAGCTTCTTTTCTGTTTTGGCAACTTTTAGCAGTACCTTATGTATTGCTGTCCAGAAGAAAAATGGAATGCAGACTTTTCACCTTCTTGAAAAACTTCAAATGAATGACTTGTTAAGCAGGTTTTGCTTGTCATGGGAAAGGACAGTATGCAGAAGTAAGAACAATATCATTATCTGTCAAGGAACATCACTGCATTTCTTTCAAATGGGGCATTTCATGGGCATGTGCAAAGCTGGAAGGGATGATTCACTTCAACTATGTTTCAAGCAGAGTCCATTTGTAAAACAATGCAGTCTTCACTTTGAATGCATGTATCAAAGCTGTTGTCTTGCTTTCCTTCATGTCTTTGTGTAAGCCCAGTAGCCAGAAGACCTTTCTGTGCATGATTATTGTGCTTCTATTGAAATGCACAGAGGATCACAGAATTAGAAGCCAACTCAAAAATAATTTGATCAACTCTCTGCCAATGTAGGAAACCTGATATTACAACCTAGGGATGACACGATAGCAGTATTCCAATATCTCAGGGGTTGCCACAAAGAAGAGGGAGTCAAGCTATTCTCCAAAGCACCTGAGGGCAGGCAAGAAGCAATGGATGAAAACTAATCAAAGAGACAAGCAACCTAGAACTAAGGAGAAATTTCCTGACAGTTAGAACAATTAATCAGTGGAACCACTTGCCTCCAGAAATTGTGAATGCTCCAACAATGGAGGTTTTTAAGAAGAGACTGGACAACCATTTACCTGTATAAGGTTTTCTGCCTGGACTAGAAGACCTCCAAGGTCCTTTCCAATATCATCATCATCATCATCATCATCATCATCATCATCATCATCATCATTATCATTATTATTTTCTTGACAACTGGCTATCCAGCCTTTGTTTAAAATGCCAATGAAAGGAATCTACCATTTATTAAGATAGCTATTCATTCATTCATTCGTTTGCTTGTTTGTTCATTCATAAAATGCCTATGGCTAGCTACCTTATATATAATAATCCTAAGCAGCTCACAACAAAATTAATAAAAATATCAAATGAATCATATTATATATGCATGGAACAGCACGCTCCCCATAGAACCCCATCAGTTTTATATCCATTGGCTCCTCCCCATCTTTTTTCACTGCTTGGGGGAAGATCTTTATCACCTTCCAGAAATCTAAAAAGGTAGGAATCTTCTGAAGACTTTCTAAGATAGGGGGTAGTTAGGGAGAAGGCATTCCTCTGAGGTCCCAGTAACTTATTTATAATATTTGTATATCACCCATCTTAAAACCAAATTCTGGGCTGCTTACAACCCAACTATAAAGGCAATATGTACAGCTTAAAAAAAGCAAGAAAAGCAAAACAAAAAAATAGAAAAACTTGCTGCTACAGCCACAGATTCATGATATAACTCCTTTTATTCTCACCCTTCTCTGAATTCACCCCTTCCTAGGGAATGTGGAAGAACTAGGTCTTATGCAGTGGTGGGATTCAAATATGTGAACAACTGGTTCTCTGTGTGGATGCTGCTTCCTGAAGTCCATTCTGGCCCTGGGCAACAAAAAATTAGCTACCGGTTTTGCTGAAGTGGTGTGAACTGGCTGAATCCCACCACTGGTTTTATGTACTCTCTGGAAGATTGAAAGGGCAAGGTCTTCCCTGACTTCCACGGGGAGGATATTCCATAGGGCAAGACTGCAATGGAAATGGCACATTTTTAAGTATCTACAAGGTGGCAACATTTAAGGAAAGAGGCTTGCAGTACAATGGACACATACCCCCAGGATCAGGATAATCTGGTTCTGGTGCAACCTAGGGCTTTAAAGGTGAAAACTAGCACCTCGAATTACATCCAGATGGAAACTGGGAGCCAATGCAGCTTGCATAATAATAGCAATGTGGCATGGGCAAACCAAGAGGTACCCAGTAGTGCATGTGCCACCACATTCCGAACTAGTTTTAACTTCCAGGTGGCTTTAAGAGTTGCTCCCTATAAAGCGTGTTCCAATAATCCACTTGGGAAGTGAATAAGGCATGAGAGACTATGAGCAAAGCCTCTCAGTCCTGGAATGGGCACAATTGTTCTGAATTTTGCAGATTTTCAAAATGTTTTTAATATATTAAGTCCATCTTAGAAATCAGACCATTAATTCTATAATCCCAGAATTATATTGAATGGAATGAAATCTGAATCAGGTTATTACTTTACAATTTGAAGGAAATGTAGAGAAATTATCTCAGTAAACAAGACTCTTCTTCAAGCATTCAGATAAAACAATAGTAGAAGTATCTCTTCTATTCCAAGCTTTCCCATATTGATGAATGCTGTTTAAATAGAAACTTTAATTGTGTTACACGGCAATTGTAGTTATTTCACGAACTTGTATCACTTCCATGTTGATGCTTACAAATGTCAAAAATTGCTATTAGGCAAGGAAAATAATATGATTTTGTTTGCATGAGAATTATGTAAGGATTCATATTAATGACTATAATCAGAAAGGTTCAGGGAAGTCTTCTATTTGTCAAAGTTTTCAAGAAGACATTCCAGTTGCTCATAAGTTATCAAAATAAAATAAGTTTAGAAATACTAGAGAGATTTGAAGGAAATAAGACAAGTAGAGACTTGAATGGGAGAGAGAAAAGATGTGTTAGGAGAAAATGTCACAGGGCTTCTTTGGAAAAGAAAAATTATATACTGTTGGCCAAAATAAAGTGAAGATAATTATAAATAGAAGAAGAAAGAGTGTTCTTTGAGCTTGGTTGTTTCTAGCAGATGTTTCATTCCCATCAGTGAACTTATGATATTATTTTGTTTGATAATGAAAGAAAACAACCAAGCTCAGAGAGCATTAAAGATCCCACAGTTCAGCCCTGAGCCAATTCAGCTCAACTAATTCAACTTTTGAATCTTCTCTTCTATCCGAAAAATATTGGGCTGCAGGGTCTTATTTTCAGTCATTTATTTTCATAATAATGGGAGCAATCCTTGACTGTTCCTATAATAAATGGAACAATCCCAAAATCCACCTAGAAACTTATTTTCCTGAGATGAAAAGAGAGGAACAAGGTATAACTAGCCCAGCAAGCAGGAAAGTCTTCATTGAAATAGAAGATAAATAAAAAATAGACCTGGATTTACTGATTAACTCACAGTAATTTGCACTGTCAGCAAAATTTTCAGACTTCCATGTCTTAAACAACTATTAGAAAAAATTACCTTCCAGCCTAAAGCATGCTGCTAAAATAAAGACAGGTACTAGAAAAAGTGGCTTTTTAAATTGAATTCTATTACGCAAAACAAATTCCTGCACTCAGATTTGTGTAATTTTAACTATACATCTTTTGTATCAGTCTGCAAGCTTGAAGTCTGCTCATCCTTGAACATATTACATATTGCACCTATCAGCATTTTATAACTGGAGTCAGTTATTCATACTTTGGCAAGAAAGTGTATTCATCTTTTAAATGAAATCATAGATGCTATGCTGTAATTATTTCTTCACTGCCTAATCTGCCACAATCCTTGTCTTTTAAATAAACTGTTTTGCATTAATTTATTCATTTGTTTATATATATATATATTAATTATAGTCACCCATTCAAATAGACTCTAGACATTTTACAAAATATAAAAAACATTGGAAAGGATAAAGCACAAGCAAAGTCTGGTCCAAAGCAATCCTAATAATAATAAACC
This sequence comes from Protobothrops mucrosquamatus, assembly GCF_001527695.2. Lineage (NCBI taxonomy): Eukaryota > Metazoa > Chordata > Lepidosauria > Squamata > Viperidae > Protobothrops > Protobothrops mucrosquamatus. The sequence continues at coordinate 4,817,340 of NW_015386388.1, read as the reverse complement.
ACACCAGGGGCCCCATAAACCCATTAACCCCAAGCCTGAAACCAAAGCCAAGTCTTCAGAGCTTTTCAGAACCCATCTGAACCTTGGAGACGGGGAAGGGACATGAGAGAGAAGACACAGTTCCTCAGCCCCACAAGATGACCATGCTTAATAGAAAGGATCTGGAATGAATCCACTCTGTTGGAACGTACCAGATAGACAGAAACAATTGGAAATAGAGGTCCCTCAGACATCCAGGCTCTAAGCCATATAGAGCTTTATAGGTATCAAATGGTATCTTAAACTGCACCTAGAAGACAAGTGGCAACCAATGCAGCCCACATACTGCAATAACACACCGACAAATCAATAAGTGCCCATTACTGTTCATGTTGCTGCATTTTGTATCAACTATAGCTTCTGGATGGTTTTTAAGAACACCGAGGAAGGAGTTCAGATGGCACACAAGACAAACCTATGCAGAGGCCCTCCTGGCCACTACTGCTGCCTGCTCTTTGAGCAATAGCTATGAGCCCAGCAGGATCACCTAGTTGTGCACAAGTGATAAATGGGGAAGTGCAGTCCCATCTAGGCCTATTGATGGAAATATCCCTTGTCCTAGGAGACTGATCAGCAGAGCCAGTTAGTCTTGAATGAAAGTCTGTTCCACCCCCTCCTGATCTCCAAACAGCCTCCAGAACTGGTTCAGTAGATCAACCGTTTTACCTGGGCAGACCGATTTGAGGCATCAAGGTCATATTGTCAGTGTACTGATGATACTGAATTCCAGATCTCAGATGACTTAACCAGTGGTTTCATGTACATGTTAAGCAGGAGAAGGGAGAATACTGAGCCATCTTAACTTTTAAAAGTTAAGATGAATTTATTTTTCTCAGATCTTCTGATATAATATCACTCCCAATGTAGTTATAAGCTTGCCTACTCAGAAGTAAGTTCAGAGGGTTCATTCCCAGGTAAATTGATAGGGGATTACAGCCTGAGCTATTATATTGTCAATCTATTATATTTGCAGCCAACCTGTGAGAAGAACAATGTGCCTTTTCTGTTATTGTATCGCATTTTACATGTCTCTGAAATAAATGCCAGCATCCCAAGACCTATGAGACAATATGTGAAAAGTATATTTAAATTGCCTGGCGCCAAATAGTCTGACCAATTTTGTGCCTCCAATGCCATAACATTTTAAATGCCCAAAACAATGAACTAAAGAAGAGCTGATAACTAGTAATGATTTAAAATAGAATTCTGCAGAGATTCTCTACAGAGAATGCAGAGGTCGTTGTAGAATTCAACTCTGTAGATTTCTATCATATACTGTATGGTTAGTTGCACAGTCAGCCAGATGTTTAGACTGGATTTGGCAATTTTATCCAATAATCAATTCCTTTCTAAGGATCTGTATTAGACAGATGTTATTTGAATATGTTAAATATATTGTTGTAAGAAAATCACAAAACTATGCATTATTTATTTTGGCCATGACATGCGGGGGAATTCATTGGAAAAAGCAATTATATTTTGAAGAATTAGCAGTAAAAGGAAACCAGGTAGCCAAAGAACACAGTGGCTGGACACCATCAAAGCTGACACCAGTCAGAGAAATAGTGCAGAAGATGTAGAAAAACCTGGCGCATAGCATTGCCAAGAGTCAGGTACAACTGAGCGGATAACATATCATCATCATTGTCGTAAGATGTATGCTGTTCCATACAAAACTATCTTTTGCAATTGACTGATGGTTATTTTGTCAATTCCAATGATGCTCCAAAAGTTTTGGGACTCCACCCAAAGTGCCAATTACTATTGGGACTACCTTTGCTTTCTTTTGCCACAGTTACTTTATTTTTATTTGCAGGTTATTGTATTTTATGACTTGCTTCAGTTTTTTCTCTTCTCTTCTGCTGTCTCCAGGTGTCGAAATTTCCACTATCCAATAAAATTGAAATAGAAAGCTGCTGTCACATAACACCCCATAGTTAATAATTATGGGGTGTTATGTGACAGCAGCTTTCTATTTCAATTCTATTTCAAAGTCACAGAGCATTTCAGCTTCTTCATTTACTATTATTTTGTCTATTTTGTTATCCCATCAGTTCTTGCTTGCAGGCAAGCAAGTTCTTGCCAGATCTTCCAATACACTATTGTTGCTACTTGGTCATACTGTTGTTATAGTTAGTCTGTGCATTCTTCTTGCAGCAGATAACTATTTCTTCAGCTTCTTTGCAGAATCAGCATTTGCCATCCATTGCTGTCTTCTCAATTCTGGCTTTGTGTGCATTTTTTCTTAAGGCTTGGTCTTATGCAGCCAGAATTCTGTATCTTTCTTTAAGTTTTCTGCTCTTAAACTATAGCTAGGTCTTGCTGTTATCTGCTTTGCCTGATAATTATTTGGTGTATTAGTCACATAATGCTTCACCTTGCCATGTCTCTTCATTATTCTCCATTGGTCTTTCTTGTAGACTAGTCTGGTCTCTCTGGAATTCAGTAAACCTTCAGAGTGTATTTGTTCAGTTCATCTTCTTCACTGTCCTTTACATATTCTTTCAATGCCCTTTTTCTTCTTAATTGTCTGATGTAATTGCAACATTCCATGTCCACTTATGCTTCCTTGTGTGTAGAGCCTGTCAACATTGCTGCATGGATGAAGGACATGATCAAGTTGACCTTGTGAGAAATAGGACACTGAACAGGTCTTCAGTCTGATCCAGTACAATTTCACTTAGAAAGTGCAAGTATGAAGTTATGAGAAGAGGACTTATGTATTCTATCCTTTCCTTAGACTTCTGAGCTCTAAATGTGTGCTCTTCAAATCTGAAGGAATATAATTCCCAGTCACTTTCCTACTTTAGGGTAGTAAAATATTGGCTTTATCTAACTGATCTTTTGGAAGACATTTCCAACACAATGATTCTGTTATTTGATGAAGAAATAGATTACTAGTAAAATAAAGTTGGCATAACCTGCTGGGCAAGTCTATCCTGGTCAATCTGTTAAGCTTTATGCTACACCTTGCCCTAAGGTATGTGTTGATTCAGTCCATGATAAAGCAAGAGTTTTATGATGAAATATGACTCAGGTCAAATTAAGAACGGGATCATGCTGAGGTCAGCATGGAACTGTTGGAAATTTTGAAGTCCTCATGGACTACAAGAATGACCCATCCTTATTTAAAAATGAATTACTAATTTCTGGATTTGCTGATTTAAAAAGGATTAAATAGGGGAGAAGGAATCTATATAATGTAATTTTGAAGGGAGAAGAAATGGTAGAAGCTAGTTTGTAACTGCTGTAAAGAAGATTGGAAGCTGCTTTTCAACTTTTTTCTTTTTCTATTTTTCTTTCTTATCTGTAGCACTTCATCTTTTACTTTTGCTATTTTTTATATCTTTTCTTTATCTTTTAATTATGTCAAATCTTTTAAGAAAACATATTATAAAAGAGAGTGGAAGGGAGGAAGGAGGGAAGGGGAAACGGGTGGGGTGGGGGAGAGAAATCAAAAGGGGAGAGAGAAGAGAGAAGAGAGAAGAGAAGAGAAGAGAAGAGAAGAGAAGAGAAGAGAAGAGAAGAGAAGAGAAGAGAAGAGAAGAGAAACCATTGAAAATAAAGGGAAATGTATGTTTTGTCCGAAATGGTATAGGGTTTCCTGCCTGAGCAGGGGTTGGACTTGATGACCTCCAAGGTCCCTTCCAACTTTATTATTATTATTATTATTATTATTATTATTATTATTATTATTATTATTATTATTATTATTATTATTATTATTATTATTATTATTATTATTATTTAAATATTAAAACTGCAAACATTCAGTCATGTGTATCCTATACACAGGTTTAAATAAACATATATTGCAAATATACCGTAAGTACTTTTGTTTCTATAAGGAGACCACTTTAGGACTTTGTGCTTGAAGTGCAAAAAAGTGAAACTTTGATTTTTGGGTTTTACTGATTAGATTGATTTGTTGTTATTTAAATGGCTAGTTTATACTATTATATAAAGTAAAAAGTTGATGCTTGATGTTAATGCTTCATTCTACTGTAACAGAGGAAATTGGAAATCAATGTCTTTTTTTTCTTTTTCTCTTCTTCCCCTCTCTTTTCTTTCCCTTTTCCCTCCCCACTGTGTCCTACTATTGGTTTTTGTATTTTACTCTGTAATCTAATAAACTGTATAAAACTTGGAAAAAAATCCTGCAAACATTCAATTATGTGTACACAGGTTTAAATAAACTATATATTGCAAATATACCATAAGCCTTCAGTAGCTTCCATAAGAAACATCTCAAACAGGACTCCAAAGGCTCGTGCAGAAGCTTTTTCAGTTCTGCCTCTAACCAGCAATAAAAAAACAGATGGTCCTTGAAGCTTATACACCAAAGACAGGCCTTCTGACAGTATAGGTAGTTCTCAAGTTACAACCATTTGTTTAGCGACTGTTTGAAGTTACAGCAGCACTTAAGAAAGTGACTTACAACCAGTCCTCACACTTATGACCACTCTAGTATTCCCCATAGTCACATGATCAAAATTCAGACCCTTGGCACCTGGCATGCATTTACGATGGTTGCATTTCCTGTTGCTTTTGATGGAGAAAGCTGGATTTGCTTAACAACTGCATAATTAACTTAATAACTGCAGTGATTCATTTTAATAACTGTAGCAAAAAAGTCATAAAATTAGGCATGGCTCATTTAACAATTTCTTGCTTGGCAATGGAAATTCTAGTTCCAATTGTAGTCGTAAGTCAAGGACTGCCTATAGTCCATAACTGTTATGATATACATTTAGCCCTTTCATTACTGCAATCCCGAGAAACCATTTATTCTGAGTTTATTAATGAACAACTATTTTATATTTTATATTACTATTAATTTAAATACATTGCTCTGTTTCAAAACCCTTCACATGCAGATCTCATCCAGTGGGAGGCAGGGACAACATGTACTTTGACAACATGTCTTCTTAGTGGCCATCCCCATCCTTTGGAACTCATATCTCCTGAGAAAAAGCACACCCCTAAACCTCTAGGCTACCAAGAAAGTTTTGAGAACTTTTCTTTTTACACACAGAATATCTGCTGCTAGAGCTGCCTTAGTTATGTTAGATCAGTGTTTCTCAACTTGACAACTTTAAGTTGTGTGTACTTCAACTTCCAGAACTCCCATCATGATGGCTGGGTATTTCTGGAAGTAGAAGTCCAGACAGCTTAAAGATGCCCAGGTTGACAAACAGTAGGTTAGATCAGAATTCTGAATTATTGTTATTAGCCTCACTGTAAACCACTTCAAATCAATCACTTTTGAGTAGCTTAATGGGGAAATGCAGATTGACCTCGGAAGGGATGGCTGCTGAGTCATCACAGGTTTTGGGAGCAGGACATGTATAGTTTCTAGGATAGAAACTATGTATAGTTTCTAGGATATATACTTGCATGTATATATCTTGTTAGAAATAAATTCAAATTCTCTCCACCAGATATGTTAAAGTATTCTGGCAGTGGAGTGATTATGCACTTTCTCTTTTGTACAAGGCAAGCGAAACAATGCCCATGGTTTTTTTTTTTCCAGGCTATGGAGAATGTAGGCTAACAATACATATGCTGGAAAACCTTTCTTATAAGACACAACCTTCCTTATACAGATAATCCTTGTTTAGTGACCACAATAGGGACTGACAACTTGGCCATCAAGCAAAATAGTATCTAAGTGAAACCATGACTAGGCTTATCTTATTTCAGCTTTCCTTTGTGTCACAGACCAGCAAAGGTTGTAAATGCTAGGATTGTCACAAAGTTATTTTTTATCACCATCATAATTGCAAACAATTGCTAAACAAGGCTAAACAAGGACTCCCTAAGCAGGATCATCCAAAAGTGTCAGACTACAACCCCCATCATTCAGAGCCATTCACAGAAATTGGAGATCAGGTACATTCTCTTACATATGGGTATTGGGAGATAACTTAAACTGCATTCAAATCATAGGATCATATATCTTTAAAAACACAACTGGCTAGAAGGTTTGCAGTGATAAGGCACCTTCCTCATCTTGGGGCTTTTGGTGTATGGAGAATCCCATTTGTAAAATGCCACACCAACATGGATGTTAGGTATTGAGCAGCTTCACCCTAGATTCGTACTTTTTCTCTACATCAGTGTACTGTAAGAACAAACATAATACACAGTCTTTGGCTTGAATTCAGTCATTAAGATGCAACACAGGAGAAATCACAAAGATTGGTTATGCATGAAAGTGCTCATCCATGTGAGGAAATACCCTCAAGAATTTCCTGTTTTCCATGCAGAAAAGAAGCACTTGTATGCTAGAGTTTCCCTCCCCAGCTAAAATACTCTTAAGATATTAAGGATTTACACAGATATTTATACATATGATTAGAGACAGCTTTTTACCTTCTTCTTTCAAAGAAATCTGTTTTTATAGCAATTAGGAGCAACTGAGATATTCTAGATATATATTCACAGCCCTTTAACAAGAAGATGAATGTTTCAGGAGTGGGGGGGGGGGAAGAACTCTTTAGCTCTTACCCTTGTCTCAGTTTCACTGAATATCTTACCTGCTTCAACTGCTGGATTTCAGTTCCAAGTTGTTTCACTCCTCCCCCCACCCCTTTCACAAAAGAATCAGTGTGTGTCAGGACAGGTATGTGTGCTCAAGGTTTTAGCTGAGGCTTAAGTAAATGATCACCTAGCATTTATCAATGTCTTGCTTATGAGCAGAAAGCCACCTACTGTGAATCACAACTTTTGTTCTAAAAAGAAGGAGGGGGGACACATTGTCACACAAGGGGAGGGGAGGAAAATATTTCTAAGCAAATATTTGGAAAATAAACAGCCCATTTCTTTCTGACTGACCAATGAGAAGAATTTGTATGCTGGCAAAGGGTTTGGTCCATTCCAAAGGGCTCACATATCAGCAGATTAGATGGACAACTCCCACAACAGTACAGAATAAAAGAGACAGGGATTGGGAAGAACTGCTTATATTGTCTCCAGAGCATAAAGTGTGTCACTTGGTTGCCAAGAGCTGGTCTGAGACATCCTTTCATCATGAATACCTACAGCTTTAGGCAATCCTCTTCCACCATTGGTGGAGGAGGTTTTGGTGGTTCTTCCTCCTTCAGAACTCCAAGCATCCATGGGGGTTCTGGAGGTTATGGCATCTCTGTCTCTTCTGCTAGATTAGCTTCTCCTGGATTTGGAGGAGGCCTAGCTAGTGGCTATGGTGGTGGAAGTTTTAGCTATGGGAGTGGTTGCTTTGGTGGAGCTGGTGGGGCTGGTGGGGCTGGAGGTGCCTTTGGTGGGAACCTAAATGTCAGTGAGGGCCTCCTTTCGGGAAATGAAAAGGTAACTATGCAGAATTTGAATGACCGCCTGGCAAACTACCTGGACAAAGTGCGTGCCCTGGAGGAAGCAAATACTGAACTAGAGGTTAAAATTCGAGAGTGGTACCAGAAGCAAGGACCGACTGCAAGCCGTGATTTCAGCTTATATTTCAAGACCATTGAAGACCTCCGGGAGAAGGTAGGACTTCAGATTTGGAATCCTGCGGGATTTATTCATGTTTCAGCATCTTGTGAAAGGTTTTTCAATTGAGATATGTGGGTTCCAGCAATAATACTTTTTGGACAGCCAGTGACAAGCATTGCAGATCATGCTCTACTATAAAAAGGTTTCTTCATCATTGGATTAATACATTATGCAATTTTTGCTTTGTACATCATGGATTATGGCTTTATATGTTGTGCAACTCTGCCAAATGTGGCATAGCACCATGACTTAGCACAAAGTGTAAACTTAATCTGCTCTATGTTTGAAAATTTTCTCATATTTCTGAAGTTCCTAAAATGACAAAGGTCTCTGGTCCTGCAGAGAAAACTAAATTGCAACTTCCAACATACCCCATGCTGATTCAGAATTAGAGATCAGCAACGAACAGTCACAGATTCCCCTTAGGTTCATCTCCTGCACTTTTTTCTGGCTTGCAGTGTGAACATGGTGAAATAGGCAATCATCTGAACATTTAGCTGTTCTGCATTTGCTTAAAAACACAAAAGCATTATTACAAAGAGGAAAGTCTTGTATGGCATGGAGGCATTAATATGACAAACCCAAATTCCAGTATCTCTCTGAAAAGAGCTGATCAATTTATTTTAAAAAATCCCTAAACAATTACTGTTCCCATTTATGAAGAGAGTGTAACAGCACCTTGAATCATACAGTTGGTAAAAACTTTTTACTCACTGTTCATTGCAAAGCATCAATATCAGCCAGGAAACATTCAAATTCCTCTACTTCCTTTTTATCTTACAGTTATTCCTTGACTCGGGACTAAAATTTTAGTCACAAATCAGTGTGAGTCAAGTCCACACATGACCAGACTTGATTTTATGTCAAATTTTAGAGTGGTTGTAAAGCACTAGGTTCCCTAATGAACACTTTTTTAAAAGGTTGCCAATTGCAATTCACATGAGCCCAAGATGCTGCAAGTAGTTGTGAATGTGAACTGATTGCCAAGCACCAGAATTATGGTCATGTTTCCATGGAGGCGATATCATGCTCATAAGTGCAAATACAGTACATAAAGCACTTTTTCCAAAGCTATTGTAACTTTGAACCATGGTTAAATGAACAGTTTGAGATCAAGGATTACCTGTATTTAAGAATTACTATCCATTTTGCCAAGTTGTAGACAAAGGGTGCTGTATGTGCACAGCATAATTCTGGCATAGTTTACTTTAAAGAAACTGAATAAAGGTAATGTAATATTAGACGGGAATCAAAATCAGATTCTTATAGCGAAGACAATAGTTTAGCTCTATCTGTGTCAATCAGGATGTCATTCGGAGCAATGCTTGATCAACTGATTTATCAAATAATGCTTAGTAATTAATTAAACAATATGCCTAAAGCAGACATATCTCATGTAGCTACAAGATCTTATATTTCCAAATTTAGATCTATGTGCTGTTGAGAATTGAAGTATCTCTTGATTCTTGATTTAGCACCTCTTTTTGGCTATTAGCATGACTCTTATGTTAGCTAAACGCTGGACTGCTACATTCTCTAAGCTGTTCATATTAACATATTAATTTCTCTTCCTTGATATTTATGCAGATAAAATCATCATTATGTGCTCTTTAAATACTTGTGTGCTGAGAGGATGGACTGAAATGCATTCCTGAGCAAATCTGTTGATATTTGCATGTCACCTTGTATACACTGGATTGCACTGAATCAATGGGATATAAATTAGTCATAATTTATATCAGTCCCATTAGTTTCACCAGCTCTATTTTAAAAGTGTTTCAATTTGGAGCCCATGCATCCTAGTTTATTTCTTATATTTGTCTCCAGCCACAGACCATCTCATATGCTGCTCCATTTTAATATTAAAATTTTGCACATCTATCAGTTGAAGGCCACACCAAATTTTAAGTTTATGACATCTCTCAATAGCAACTTGTCCAATAGATTGATCAAAAAAATAATAATCCATCTTTCCACATCTTAGGCAGTTTCCTTTCCACCCACCCCTCCCATATATAGTGCTAACTTGCTCTTTCTCCAGGAAATAGGAATACCATATTTTGCTTTACAGGGGATTGTATTTGAAGGGGCTGAGAAAAGCCCTCATCTTGAAAATATCCTGTTTGAAATATTGTCCAAGGACAATGCTTTATTTGAAGATGATTCTTTTGATCACATGTTGATCTCTTAATTTTTGTTGACTCTCCTTTAATATGTCCTGGCAGGAAGTGCATCTGATCTCAGTCTTCTCCATTTCAGCAAGATGTTTCCTATGTCTATTTAAATTGTACCAATTATTATTAGATGTGTGTCTGTATTTGTTCAATTTGGTTGTTTGCTCTGTATTATTTTTTTCCTCTTCTGCAATGATACATAAAGCCCCCATCCTTGAAGACAGAGTGCAAACATTCTCCTTTGGAACCCTTTGAGATAAAGATCTCTGAAGCGCCTCCCTTCCTTCATTGCCTTAATATTCCTAAAAGCCTCCTATATATCTTGAATTGGAATCTGAGCAGAGACCTCCCTTTCAACAATTCAATTACCACAGCAAAACTTTGGCTTTGTTTCTGCTATTTGTTAAAGAGGAAAAAGAAGACAAGAAACCAGTAACTAAGTAAACCCTTTTTTTCTATACACATACAATCAAAATTTATTTTGTGACAGCAGAATCATTAAACCCCCAGTTTGTTTGGACAGGAAACACATACACACCCTAAAAGTACAGAGAATAAAATAAAAACAAACAGTTATTATGAAGAAATTAATGCACCCTAGCAGTTAATGATTACCAACTTCCAAGTTGGCTGTTAGTTTTAAAGAATTTGGTTCTTTAAACAGGTTGAAACTGAGCCACAAAGGAAGTTAGCATGTAAAGTGCAGATAGCCAGGCCAAAATTTATCTGTGATTGGTAAAGTTGGACAGATTCTCAAATGTGAATGTTTGACATTGATTATGGTACAGTAGCTAAGTTGCTGGACTAGGACCAGAGACTCAGTTCCTAGGTGATTGTCAGGCCCCAAGAACCAAGAAAGACATGCAGAGTTATTTCTGAGCAATTTTTTTTTATTATTTCCCACTTATAGACAGAAATCTTGCCAAACTAAAACAACTATTTCTATCATTATAGATATACTCTAAGACAGTGGTGGTGAACCTATGGCATGGATGCCAGAGGCGGCACTCAGAGCCCTCTCTGTGGGCACGCGTGCTGTCGCCCCAGTCCTAGGCCTTCAGCTGGGTTTTATAAAACCTTTTCGCTTTAGGCCTCCGTCGCTGTGTGCAAAAAAAAAAAAAAAAGGTTCAATCAGTCAATTTCAACTTCTCGCAGGGAAAAAAAGATCTTGCAAAGTTGGAATTGATTGATTGAACTTTTTAGTCCCACCCAGTCTGCTGTTACCACTGCAACCACGCCCACCCAATGGGCCATACCCACCTGGCACCCGACGATGCATAAGTGGGTTTTGGGCTGCAGTTTGGGCACTCAGTCTCTAAAAGGTTCGCCATCACTGCTCTAAGAAGTGCTAGGGAGGAGCCTTCTTAACTGTCTTTCTCCCGATCTAAGCTTCTCTGCCTCCTTGTCGCCTGGAGTGCAATTCCTCCTTCCTGAGAATTCAGACTACATCTCACCACAGTAACCTTGGGTCAATCACTCTCTCTCAGCAAAAGCAATAAAATGAAGATTCCCATGTAAACTGCCTTGGCGGGATTAGAAATCCAAGAAATGTATTTTTTTTAAAAAAACAAACAAACAAACCCATATCTGATGGAGCACTACATCTTTGGCTGGATGATTTTCTTAATCCTATATCTGCTGCCACTTGACGTTAACCACATGAAATGGGCTTGTCTCTTTAAGATGTAGCTAGTAATTTCAAAGTAGAAGCTCTTTTTATCACTTTTATTTCTTTTAATGTTTGTTATGTTGGATTTAGGTTGTAGCTTTTGTAAATGTCTCATTGCAAGGAGCAAGTGATATCTTTATGTCAACATACAGTCTACAATGTTCTGATGAGAGTGTACACTGAATTTTTCAGGTGAATCAATTTGTTATCTGCATAGTTCAATCAAACTAGTAAATAGCACCTGTTTGATTTATAATACTGATAGAGTATTATATAGAGTATGGATAATGTAAACTATATCCCATGATTGTATTATGGCAAAACAGCCATATTTGGTCATGAAATATATCCTTACAAATAAAGGAATTTAAAGAATTTTAGTCCCGTTGATTCCAAAGGAATTACACTTAATAGTCAATCAAATCTATTTTGGGTCAATGTTGTTTCAGGTAAACAACTGAAAATACAACATGGTTGCCTAGTGGATCAATTTAGAGAAGAAAACAATTTACTCCAAGAAATCTAAAGACACATATATACACACTATCACTATGTGTGTGTGGAAGCCAAAGTAGTTTTAAAAAAAAAGATGCTATGACTAAAAGCAACTCACTCCAACCTTGTGTTACTTCTTGTTTTGTAGATCAAGGATGCAACAATTGGAAATAACAGTATAATCCTGCAGATTGATAATGCTAGATTGGCTGCTGATGACTTTAGAACCAAGTAAGTAAATCTTTCATGGACCAGAAAATGGAGGAAATGTATATTTTCCATTTGCAAATTATGGAAGGGAATAGAAGGAATCTATTCATGAGTGATCTCTTATTTAGTGCTATTACTTGTTACAAAAGAAGTGGTCACATAAATAGCATAATGTCAGTCTTCTGTATCCAGATATCTTTATCCCCTCCATATCAACCAGCCTAATATTGTAAACATTTCTACATCAGGAAGTTGCTCAACAAAATTAAACAGAATCAATGACATTTTAGACTATGCCTAAGAAAAGCAAGGTATTTCTTTCTTTAACTAGGTTTGAGACTGAGCAAGCCCTGCGCATAAGTGTGGAAACTGATATTAATGGCCTACGCCGAGTATTGGATGAGCTGACCTTATCTAGAGCTGACCTGGAGATGCAGATTGAAAACTTAAAAGAAGAACTGGCTTATCTCAAGAAGAACCATGAGGAGGTAAAGAAAGAGACAAGTGTTCCTTGGGCTGGAAACTCATTTTGTTATGATTAAAATAAAACCATTTACAAAGAGCAGGATTGAAGTTGTATGTAACAAATTTAAATTCTATGAACATCAATCAGTCTTCTTAAGATATCACTAAAAAGCATTATGCAGTCTCCATTCTATGTACAAAAGCTAACTGCAACAGGGGCTGAATCTTCAGCATAGTCAATAAGACAACATGATACACTGAATCTAAAGTCAGCAGAAAGTCTTAGTTTTCTCTATCAATAGCAATTGCAATAGCACTTAGACTTATATACTGCTTTACAGTGCTTTACAGCCCCCTCTAAGCTGTTTACAGAGTCAGCATATTGCCCCCAACAATCTGGGTCCTCATTTTACCGACCTCGGAAGAATGGAAGGCTGAGTCAACCTTGAGCTGGAGAGACTCAAAATGCCAAACTGTTGGCAGTCGGCAGTCACCAGAATTAGCCTGCAGTACTGCATTCTAACCACTGCGCCACCACAACTCTACCTTTCTAGCATCTTATATCTTGCCTAACAATTGAGTGGTCCCTACAGGATTCAATCAACTGTTCAAAATAAAATCATTCTGCAGGTTTATATATACAGAATGGCTTGTAGGATTTGATAACTTCAATTTCTCAGCTATTAAAGAGCTAGAGAAATCACTTCTTCTGCAAGGTGAATTTAGTTGTACAGTTAAGTAACTCAGTCAGAAAGCTGTTCAGTTCTGGGGTTGATATATTTCTTTGAAATTAGTTCTGACCTTGCTACCAGATTCATGCTTTCTAACCACTTTGGAAATGTGATGTGAGAAAACTGCAGCCCTCTAAATGTTACAACACTCCAATTCCAGTTCGGCCCAGCTTTCAAAGCTGATGATCAGAGATAATCAGAGATGATTATCTAGTCTAATACTAGAGTACTGTATGCTTTTTTAATTTCACTGTTAGGGTTGCTGCTCATAAATGGCTATGAAGGTATAAAAAGTGAGAGGAGGTGTTAAGCTTCTCCATCTTTTTCTCTTTTTAATTTAAAAAACTAAAAAGAAAACAAAAAAGTATAAATGTGGAGAAAGTTAAATGCAGTTTAGTGCTGCTATGCAAATAGATCCTCAATTAATGTTTGGACTTCTTCTCATTATAAAGGAAATGAGTACTCTATCTGGCCAACTGGGTGGCCAAGTGAGTGTTGAAGTTGATTCTGCCCCAGGCATTGACCTCACCAAGATCCTAGCAGACATGAGAGACCAGTATGAACTGCTGGCTGAGAAGAATCGAAGGGATGCCGAGGCCTGGTTTACGAGCAAGGTGAGATAGAAAAATGGGCAGAGAATGAAATGGGATGGGGGGGATCCTTCAAGAGAATAATTAGGTAAGAGACAACTGTGCTGTCCAAATCATAATCAGACTTACCAATGTCATCTTCCCTTTAAAAATATATAGACTGAAGAACTGAATAAAGAGGTTGCTGTCAACACTGAACAGCTTCAGACCAGCAAGACAGAAATCACTGACTTGAGACGGACTCTCCAGAGCTTGGAGATAGAGCTGCAATCCCAGCTTAGTATGGTATGTGGATCAATGGGAGTGAATGAAGTCCAATGTCTGAATCTTGAAATAAGTAACTTAATTTGACCCCTTGAGCAATGTGTGTATATGTGTATGTGTGCGCACATATATGGAGTGCAAAGAGATGTCAACTAAACACTCAGAGGTTCAATTTCTGTCATCTCCAATAGATCTGAACAGACGTTGCCAGTCAAATATTTATTTCATCACTCTATTAAGCTATTATTTAAGCACAGCCTACTGAATAAAACACAATAAGTTAGATCTATAACCAGTGGTGGGATTCAAATATGTGAACAACCAGTTCTCTATGTGGATGCCGCAACAAATAATTAGCTATCGGTTCTGCTGAAGTGGTGTGAACTAGCTGAATCCCACCACTGTCTGTAACTCACTGAACTGTAAATATGATATATAAATGACAGGAGCTGGAATCAACATTCTATACAATAAATTAAAAAAAAAACTGCATTAAGCCCAGAAAATGTTTGCAGAATTGAACAAAAAAAAGTGCACTTTATAAAACAGCTTCTTAGGTTTTTTTTTCATCAACGTTAGGCAGCCTCACTGCACAAGGTCCAGAACATAGTATCAATGACATATAAAACAAGTGAAAAAACAGCTAGTAATTGTGAGGCATGAAACAGCTAGTAAATATTAAATGTTCAAATCAATCTAACCAATGCTTTTGAAAAATACTGTATCAGATTTCAGCAGTCCTCTAATCTATTGGACTTCTACTGCTCCGTGCAAGTTAACAAATATAACCATTACCACTTCACACCTAATTTCTTTTCCTTAAGCTTATCTTCCCCCAGTTTTCAAAACAATGTTTGCCATTTCTTTCAAATTGATGCCACAGATTTTTTTCAGAAAGCACTGGATTTTTCTTCTCACCAATGCCTTCCCCTTCTCAGAAATCTGCCCTGGAAGGCACCTTAGCAGACACAGAAGCTCGCTATGGCAACCGGCTGTGCCAGATCCAAGGCCTAATCAGCAACATAGAAGCCCAGTTGGTTGAGGTTCGCAGTGACATGGAGAGACAGAACAATGACTATAAGATGTTGATGGACATCAAAACCCGTCTGGAGCAAGAGATTGAGACTTATCGTCAGCTCTTGGATGGCCAGGACTTTAAGTAAGTTGCTTCTAAATGCAAACATTTTACTGTTGGTAACTTTAAGCACCTTCATTTTAGAGTTGTTGTATCATGTCTGTCTGTCTATATATATGCATCTGTATAGTTGGCTGCCTTGAGCAAAAGGAATTATTAATCCTTATTTTGTCAAATAAGGAGGCTTGAAAATAGTGCTGCCCTTATTACATATTGCAAACAAATTAAAGAAAGGGACCCATTTGGGCTTTGTTTCTCTTCCCACCAAACATTGACAAGCGTGGGGGAAAAAATGACCAAGCACTCTCCCTAATATAGGATGAAGCATGATGTGGTCAGTTTATAATAGTGTTTCTCGATTTGGCAACTTTAAGCTGTGTGGACTTCAGCTCTCAAAATTCTCCAGCAAGCTCTGAGAATCATTGCTTTGGAAGGATGCATGGAATGGTGGTTTAATGCTAGTCAAGTTGCTGAACCTACAGGTTGCAGTCAATGGAGATGAGAGTGAGACAAGATTAATTGTGGGGGAAGAATACTTCTGATTCTCCTAACAGACCTTTGTGTTTGCTTCCTATCAGTCAGGCTAATTCTGAACAGGGTTTATTTGTTGTTTGTTTGTTTATTTGTTTTTTTAAAAAGCATTGTGCTTTGAGCTGTTTTTAAATCTTTAGTACTTAAATTGATAAAGATTACATATTCTCTTCAATTTGCTTTTGAAAAATAGTCCCAGTCAGCTGGGTTATTTTTGTTTGTTCATTTGTCTTTTGTGATTTTTAGTGTAAGTATTCTTTCTTTTTCTTTTTTCCCATACAGCTTTTCAGGTAATGCCTCAGGAATGTATGGTAAGGTTTTGTTATTTTAAGGGAGGGAAAGTTATGGAAAGCAATTTTTAATATAGTTTATCAGATATGGGCTGGACGGTACATAATGGACGGCCATTTTGCTAAAGGTAATCAAATTCAGATCTGGCCTATGATTTGTGAATGCTCCTTCAGACAATTTTGAGTTCCATGATAGAATAAAATCAGGAGTGATGGATTATGTTTCAAAATATACAGCTTGTCATCTCTTGCTCTTTAAAATCCTGGTACTATAAATACTTTTAGTCTAAAATTTCACTAGAATGTGACAGTTTTATGGGGGACCTTTCTTGGACTAACTAGTAGTTGTTATTTGTCAATATCTTCATCTCCCTTGACTTAGTGCTAGTCCACATTTACTTCTTATGTGCCATCACCCACTTCTTTTTCATTATCAACTATATCAGCCTGATATAGTTGATAATGTCTAAAATATCATATACATCCTGCAGACAGAGGCTATGGCATTACAGTATAAATGGGCAATCTGTTGCCCTCCATATGTTTTGGATTTCACTTTTTATCAGTTTAAGTCTGATGGTTACTGTCAAAGAACAATGGGAGTTGTGCTGTACAACTCTGAGAAGGTATCAGGATACTTATCATTTCCTATACTGCTACATCATTTCAACTTTCAAGGAAATGACTGCCAAAAGAGATGATTTAGAAAGATATTTTTCAAACTTGCCAACTTTAAAACTTGTAGATTTTAATACCCACCCAGAATTTTCAAGCCCTGTCTGGGCAATTTTGGCAGTGGGCATACATCTGAAAGTTGCCAAGTTTGAAAAAAACCTATTTTAGAAACTAAGCATTTTCAAGATAAATTAAATCATATTCCCATCTGGGACCAGTTCCAATGCCATGTCTTTCTTTTGTATTGAAAAGCACTGATTATAAATACAATAAAGTAATAAAATGCAGTAAAAGCACAAGTTCCATTAAGAATCCATGTAATTGGTGAGAACCAGAGATAAATGACAGATATCTTGCAGTCTCCTAGTTACAGTGGCATAGAGGCAGACTTATTTACAGAAAGGCTAGGAAGTATCATGAAAAGTTGCATGTTCACTGATAATTCCATGACATGCTTCAGAACAAAAATAACTTCTGAGAGATGCCCCAGTATACAATGTTCTTTCCTTAAAGTACAATTGATTTATTAACATATAATTTATGCCTAATAAATCTTTATTTCTTCATTTTGCTATAGACAAAGCAGTTGATGGTAAGAAGCCTTGAAGAACACCCTCTACGTTATACACAAATACTCAATTCACACATTACCATCACCAAGAGATGGAAATTTAATGTTTCACATAGCAGTAGTTCCTTAAGCTCGTATGCTTGGTGGCTGGAGATCATATAACAATTTAACTTGTTCCTGCTTTTGCTTTTCTTTGTGGTTTCTACTATCCAATAAAGTTCTTTTGGGTCTTGCAAATTCTAAATGAAGACTTATTTCTAGTAATAAACCTGGCTTTTAAATACAGCAAACACTGATGGTCACTTAAAAAGCAGCTGAAATTTCCATGAATGGAATAGAATAGAATAGAATAGAATAGAATAGAATAGAATAGAATAGAATAGAATAGAATAGAAATAGCCAACACTCCAGAAGACAGGCTTAGGATACAGGAGGATCTGGACAGACTTGAACACTGGGTGCTATCTAACAAAATGAAATTCAATGGTGAAAAAAGTAAGGTTCTACATTTAGGCAAGAAAAACCAAATGTACAGGTATAGTATAGGGGGTACCTTGCTCAATAGTAGTAACTGTGATAGGGATCTTGGAGTCCTGGTGGACAATCATTTAAATCTGAGCCAGCAGTGTGCTGCAGCTGCCAAAAAGGCCAACACAGTGCTAGCTGCATTAACAGAGGAATAGAATCAAGATCACGTGAAGTATTAATACCACTTTACAATGCCTTGGTAAGGCCACACTTGGAATACTGCATCCAGTTTTGGTCACCACGATGTAAAAAAGATGTTGAGACTCTAGAAAGAGTACAGAGAAGAGCAACAAAGATGATTAGGGGACTGGAGGCTAAAACATATAAGGAACGNAGCTAACCAAAGAGAGAAGCAACCTAGAACTAAGGAGAAACTTCCTGACAGTTAGAACAATTAACCAGTGGAACAACCTGCCTCCAGAAGCGGTGAATGCACCAACACTGGAAGTTTTTAAGAAGAAACTGGACAGCCATTTGTCCAAAATGGTATAGGGTTTCCTGCCTGAGCAGGGGGTTGGACTAGATGACCTCCAGGGTCCCTTCCAACTTTATCATTATTATTATTATTATTATTATTATTATTAGAATAGAATAGAATAGAATAGAATAGAATAGAATAGAATAGAATAGAATAGAATAGAATAGAATAATAACTTTATTATCACTTTGAATGTACACTAATCGGCATACATTAAAATGAAATTTCGTTGCATACAGCTCTCACAGAGTCACCACCTTATACACTAACATATGGGTATATCACAGATTTTATACATCTTTAAAACTCTTCAATTGTAGACTGAGGAGTGAGTTGGGGAGGGAGAGTGTAGCTGGATGGATTCTTCATGTACCATGTAAAATCTCAGCTTTCCTAACCCAATCTCATCCAGTTTTTGTATTATGATCCTTATCATTCCTGGTCAACACAATCCATGTTATTAGAGATGAGCATTTTGAGCAGAAAACATTCTATATTCACATACAGACCTATGCACACACACTGAACTGTTCATTTTTGTGCATATAACTTCTGGGAGGGGGAATCAATGTTTGATGTTCATCTACTGAATCAGCTAATAACTAGAAAGGGAATTCAGTGGCAGACACTATTATTCCTGCAAGGTACTCCAGACAAAAGGCAGAAACAGGAATACTAGTTCTATTTTTATTATAAGTTTACATTAACAAGACTGAAAGTATTGCTCCCTTCCTTTTATTCTCAGGAAAACTGTGAGAGGTCCCTTTTTAAAAATTCCATGCCATCCCCTCTCCCATGGGAGGAGACATCTTTTATATGCTGGTTAGTCTGCAGCTCTCCCTCCTGTCTCCCAAGGTCATTCTCACATACCATTGCAAACACCCAAGAGGGAAGTATAATATACCTTCTTGCCACACCTGCCAAGCATGGGCCAAGGATAGTTGATGGCAAGATCAAGCCATGATGTTGCAGACTATGAGATACCTTGGGCCTGGATTAACCTCTGCAATCCACTCAGATCACATGATGCTTGGTCTGGATACTTTCCATCTCTATATAGTATTATCAGCATTTGCATTGTCAAGTGTTAGAGATTATTCTTATGTAAAAATGAGGCTGTACTGTAGTTTAGGCAAAATTACCTAAATCTATCAGATGTTTTTCCAATCCTTCATTTTAGAATGTCTGAGTGGGAAACTCATCCTAAAATGTTCCACAAGCTGTTACATCATGAAGCTACCCTTTGAACATTTCTAAAAAAATTCTACTGTTTTAAATAATTTTTTGAAATTGTTTCCATGATTTCATTAGGGAGGGTTCAGGAATATAGTTCAAGGGCTAATTATACAGTTTGGGGTATATGAGAAGTCAGGGCGAAAGTATAAAACAGGGCTGTGGGGTGAAAAAAATCATCCGAAAAGCATAAGTTATAATTTCTGAGAGAAAATCATCTCTAGCTTCATTTATACTTAGGCTGGTTCTACTACTGGTTTATGACCACAATACACTAAATTGAACTGAAAGGACTAGTTCTATGGAAAGCCACAGGATTTAAGACAATCATAGTTTCAATCTGCCTATTTTAGCTATTTAGGTATTATCTCTCAGGTAAGATAAAATCCAACCAAAGTAATAATTCCAGCAAGATTCAACCATACCAGCAACCAAGGATAGGATTGGCATGAGGGTGAAGTAATCAACTTGTTCCTGATTTCAGCATTTAGCATATTTTAAGCACTTAGCATCTTCAATCTCATGTACTTTATTAAGCTTTATGGCTTGATTTGTTTGTGGAATCTACATCCCACTTTTACTTCTTTATTTAAATATTTATTCCAATATTCAAGGGAGCTTACATCAATAACAAATTAGCTATAAAACACAACGAAATTGATATAATTAGAACTAAAATCGAAACCAATCATTAAAAAAATATTACAAAAGGTGGTAAAAGTGTTGCCTTCTAAAATTATTGTGTTTTAGTTAATAAATCAATAGAAAAGAAAAATAAAATAGCAAAAAGAAAAAAGAAAGCAATACAACATCAAATATATGATATAATGGCTTTTCACACAAGGTTTTTTTTTGCATAAGGATTACCATATTCTATTGTAATTGTCCATACAATCTATATCTGTAAGCAATTCATTCAAAAGTTGCAAGTAATATGAGATCCTCACCCCAGTGAGTAATTGGGAACATAAATGTATGTTTCCATTGGTGAACAATAGCAACATGAAGGGAATAAAGAATCCACTTCTGTTTTCCTATTGTTAATCTTCATACAACAGGCATGTAATTCAAACTAATACAGACATCCTTAAATAATAAATTTTATCTTCAATATTTGCTTCAATAATATAATAACTTAAGATATTACAAAATGTGTTTAAATGAACATTATTATCTTTGCATGTGTTTTTATCATCTTCCATACCATTGGGGGAGCAGAAGAGAAACCTTAGGGAGTGTATACTGAAAATCTGAGAATGATATAGGTATCAGCCATTTAAGGTCAGAAACAATGATCACAACAACTATTGGAACATTATTTTAAATAGCAGAATCTTGAAAGACTGGCAGAGATTCTCTCTGCTTCTCTTTGATACAAAAGGAATAAAGAAAAGTAATTTTGAGTTTCTTGCTTATTCTTTCCTCTCTTCCGGGACTAAGATCGTGCTAATGTAACAGTTGTTGAATATCTTCTTCAAAGCTATCTTTGTATTTCTCCACAAAAGATCTTTCTTGCATGCTCTTCCCCACCTTCTAGCAGCAGCAGTAGAGATCTCCAAATGGGTCTTTCCTACTGATCTGAATAATAGGACAGTTTCATAGTTAGAGAGACCTCTAATCTGGCCCAGAGCAGTTTAGCGCTTTAATAATGAATGCCAATTATTAAACTGTGTCCAACCGGCAATCAGTAGCCAGTGCATATGTTTTAGTACAGACATCATATAATTTTTATGCATGCATGGTAGGCAGCCTGGCTGCCACATTTTGCATCAATTGCAATTTCTAAAATACTTTCCAGGGTAGCCACATATCAAGAATATTATAGCAGGCATAATGATCATGTGATGGATTGCTTTCATTGAAAACAAATTTTCAGATGTCAAAATCTTCAGCTTTGAAGACTTAATATGTTCTTAAGGACAGGAACAAACTGGATGATACTCTTAAAAAGAGTAAAAGGAATATTTAGTGATAGGTAGACCATTAGAAAGTTAGCAAAAACAAGCAATAATCATAGAAGTGCTGCAAAAGATGCACACATCAATTAAACATCACAGCATGCTGAATTCATGCAATCTATCTTCCAAGTGATGATATCACCTGGTAGCAAGCAATAAATCTTTAAAGGAAGCTTTTGACTGCCCTATGAGACAAACAGATTAATAGAATATATTACAGTAAATTAGACTGAGGATGTGCTGCAAGACTGTGAGAAGCTATAACCTGGATATGTACAAAATTAATGGGAATGTTTTCCATAGTCTGAGAACTCAGTATGAATGTCTCAAATCCTAAAAATTGCAAAGGTCAAGCAGTTATGCTTTAGCTACTACGATTGAATCATCTATGTATTTGCTAGTCAGTTAGTTGTGTTGACTATCAATTTATATAAGAAGCTAAGCCAAAACTAACAAATCATATTATAACTTAGCACATTGTATAATAACTATCTCTGACGTTCACAGTCAGTTTTACAACTTTTTTTTTAAAAAAAAAATTACTACAGCATGTGAGCTATATAAACAGCAAATATATGCCATCAATCTACTATTATATTAGTGGCTGGCTAATTCAAGGGTGATACAGAATATTGCTAACTCACTTTCCTTATGATAGATTTAATTCTCAAGTGCTTATTGCATCCAATGAGATATTCTTGGGGGTGTCAAAAAAAAAAAGTCAAGATGGCAGCATCAGCCACATGGTGGTTGACTTCTGTTGACTTGACACCAAACCTACCTCCTGCTCATGTGTACAATAGCTTTCAACAATGATTGATCTCTGTGACCTGTTTTGTCACAGTAGCGCTAGTCTGCACAATTTTTCAATAGGCAAAGATAGGGGTTATTTTTTGTTTGTTTAGTGTTGTTTTTTTTTTGCTTTTGATTGCCTTCCAAAATAGAAATTAATAGGAAGAGAGAGAAAAGAAAACAGTAAGAAAGTTATCTGGGTGAAGCCATGAGGCAGGTACATAGAACTGAAAGGAAAGAAAATAACAAGTGGATTTGGGGAAAGAAGTAGGGTGCTGGGCATAAATGTTCTACCAAATTTGTGGACAGGGAAACTGATTTTTTCCCCAGGAGAAAGCAATTTCTCACAGATAGGATTCCACCTTAGTCATGACCATAGCAAAAGAACTGGGGGAAAAAAACAGCGAGAGGAATCTTTTTTATTGCCTTCCTTTGGGAGCCTGCGAAACTAGGAGACTATAAAATACTGAAGAGAAAAGTGAATAACCAAAATCATCATATTAGCTCTTCATTGCTTGAAAATCAAATGAAAGCAAGAACACCACTGTGTGAAAATGTCTCTCAATTTTTCTTCTTTATTAAGAACTTCAAAAGGAAACTGTCTGCTATCAAACCTAAGGAAAGTTGATAGAGGAAAAATGCAGGAGAATTTCTAGTAAAAATGGAGGAGATAAATTTAAAGAGTCCAGCTAGAGCTACATGAAATGAAATTGACTGGAGATAGAATGGAAGATGCATGTATAGGTTTGTGCTAATGTTAAGTATATAGCAGGGGTCCCCAACCTCTGGGCCATGGACCGATTCCAGTCCACGGTCTGTTAGGAACCGAGTCTCACAGATGGTGGTGAGAGGCAGGCAAGTGAAATTGACATGCACAGGGTCTAGGTTAAATGCTCCTCCTACCCCCTCCCTGGTCTGTGGAAATATTGTCTTCCACGAAACCGGTCCCTGGTGCCAAAAAGGTTGGGGACCGCTGCTGTATAGATTGGTATGCCAGCTATGAAGGCAAAAAGAGATACCAGCTTGAAAAGAGCAGGAAGCCTACATAGCACTGAAGTCTCATCTTTGAAAAGAATATTTTAAGTTACATTACTACCCTTGCTGGAGAATCTGCAATTAAAGAATCTAAAAAGATCCAGCTTTTATCCTTTCAATCAAGTGGGTCATAGCATAAGCTTGTGCTCAGTAAAAGGAGAAGATAGGTTTTTGACATATCAATATCCTGGTTCAACAATGTTGAACCAATTCAACAAACAAAAATTCTTCTTAATTCTCTGCTGAAACCACTTCTTTGGGAGAGATATTTTTCCAGGGCAAACAAATTCAGATTTATATCATTTTCAAAACCAGTTCAACATGTCTGCATGTACTCTAAAAACTAACATATGTTAAAATCCACATACAAAAATGATCTTGAATGTTTGATCATGAATGTTTATTCCAATTTCATCCCACAATAGAATAATCCAAGCCACTGTTTAAATATTTTTTTAAGATCTGGTGAATCATAATTCTATCATAGGTTGAGCTATTCTTGCAACAATTTCTTTGATGTCAATTGACTGCAGAAAATGAGAATGATGTTCTCATCCTGCCAAAGATAGGTCATTAGGTCTAGCCCATTGTCTAATTTATTATTGCAAGAGATGCAGTGAATATGATTAAGCAAAAGGATGGATAAAAGCATGAAAATAATTGGGGAGTATACTTTAAAAATAGAAGGTATAATTGGATGAGCTGCCCAGAGACGGCTGACGGATACTTGGGATTGGGAGCCATGAAACTGTAGCAGATGAGAAATGGAAAATCAGAGAAAAGGCTTTCCCTTGAACAATTTTGGGGTTTTGGGGAGGGGGAGCGGTTTACCATGGAATTAGGGAGAGAGAGAGAGAGAGAGAGAGAGAGAGAGAGAGAGAGAGAGAGAGAGAGAGAGAGAGAGAGAGAGAGAGAGAGAGAGAGAGA
>NW_015386388.1:4770672-4792339 GCF_001527695.2 Protobothrops mucrosquamatus | reverse complement strand
ACACAGCTTCGAATATTTGGTTTTAATTTGGTTTTAGAGGGGTTTTTATTTTTATTGATATGTATATCTGTTTTAATATGCTGTGCACCGCCCTGAGTCCTGCGGGAGAAGGGCGGTATAGAAATTAAAATAATAATAATAATAATAATAATAATAATAATAATAATAATAATAATAATAATAATAATAATAATAATAACCTCCCCCCCCCAAAAGGAGGTGCATTTATTAGAACCAAGAATAGTTCAAAATGCATTTTCTTGTGTAAACATTGCTTTCCAAAAGGATGTGTATTAATAAAAGTGCTCACATATTCTTCGTCAATGCACCTTTAGAAAAGAACAGGACTATATGGTCAAGAATAATATTATACTTTGTCATCTTGAACTCCTAAGCAAAATAACCAACAAAATTTGAGACTGATAGATGAGAAATCAGGCAAAATTGACAGAATTGCCCATCCCTACCGTGAGAGCTTTTCCTTGATTAATCATTTCATATGTCTCAGGGCTGTCCCTTGGCACTAAAAAACAATCTGAGAGCTGAATGCCAGGGCAAGCCAAATCCTGCTTTTCCTCTCCTCTCCAAACCTTGTAAAACTCCATCAATTAAAGGAAGAATTTAGGCCCAGTTTGGCAAGATCAAAAGTTGATCTATGTCAAAATTTTGAATAAAATCAAGAATATTGTTTACATGGCTCATCAAAGTTAGGAAAGGAGATGCAATTATTTTAAAACAATGTTAGCAAAACCTGGACAATCACCTAGCAACAGTGAAATCATGCTGTAGCACATCCACTTACTAGAAATATGTCACAATTCAATGTGAAATAAAATCTAGACGATGTTAGAAAAAGATCTGGGAAGAAAGAAAAGGAGACAGGGATTGCATCTACTGTGACAGTGAACAGTGACAAACAGCAGCAATCCTGGAAAGAAAACTAAACATCCAGTATAGAAGTTCAAGAAGATTCAAGAGTATTAGTGTTGTGTCCTGAGCCTGCAGAAGCAGGCTTGGGACGCTGCAAGAGTCCCGGGAATTGCAAAAGCTGCCCGGGACCAGACTGAGCATCGCCAGCCTTGCACGCATGCGCAAGGCGGGAAAAAGAGTGCCTGCTATTGGTTGTTGTTGCCCGGGGATCCGGGAGTATAAAAGGAGGCCTGCGTGCCTCTGCTCTTGTTGGTTGGTTGGTTGTTGTGACTGAGAGAGAATAAAGATCTGTTCTGTAACATGAATTGCCTCCTTCACCATTTATCTAAGGACTTAACAATTAGTGTTTACTGGAAATACTTTTTACACACTCAAAAGAGAGGACATTTAAACTGAATTAGTTAAAGACTGTATGATTAAATGGGCTCAAAATATAGGAGAAACAATACCTATGGACACTTGGGAGCTGATCTGGGTGAGAAATGTGAAGTTTACACAAGCACAAAATTTACGTGAAAATTTTTATAAGATGTTTTATAGATGGCACTTGGATCCCTCAACTATGTCTCGTATTTATCCGAATTACGAATCCAAGTGCTGGAGGTGTGGTCATCCAGATGCAACTTTTTTTCATATGTGGTGGACTTGTAAGGAATAATTCCGGAAAACCCATGTTAATACCACCTTGAATGTCGTCTAAAAATTTTTTTCCTAATAAAAGGAAGGTGTCAACAAAGAAGATCCATAACACGTTCTAAATCTACGTTTTCTTTATTTAAACTACGTTTATTGTTTATCTGCTGCCCGATTGCTAATAGCCCAAAATTGGAAGAGCCCAATTCTGCCTACGATAGGAGACTGGAGATTGAAAGTTTCGTATCTTGCTGAAATGGCAAAGATTTCGGCTTACTTGAAGAACCATTCGAATGAACAATTTTTATCAATATGGAGAAGATGGATTGTTTATATTCAAAAGAAACATAGGGTGGTAGAATACAAGTTAGGTTTTTAGATTTTTTTAATGTTTGTTTACTTCTATCTTTTCTTGTAGATTAAGATATTTTGTGGAGTTAGAGATATTAGTATTTGTTTACTTTTATATGAATATTATCCTGGGATTAGGTTTGGGAAGTTCTGGGGGGGGGTTATTGATTGTTTATTGTGTTTATGTATGATTGTTTTTTTTATGATGGGAAAAATAAATAAAATTTTCAAAAAAAAAAAAAAAAGAGAGGACATTTAGATTTTCTTATCTCCAATCTTTTTCACTCTATCCTCTTTCCTTTTCAGTGCCTAGGAATGTAAAAGAAATCTATCACAGATTTATTTTCACATGAAATAACATATACAGTATTCCTAAAATGAAAGCTATCACAGAACAAATAATGGTATCTACTCAGCTCCAGATTTTTCTCTCACAAAAATTCATACATTTGAGGAACATTCATATCAAATATATATATATATATATTGGAGAAAACTATATAAAAGTTTCATTTGATTACATGTATATTGCTATTAGTACTACTACTACAAATAGTAATAATAATAATTGCAATACCAGGTGATGCACAAATTAAAGAGAAACAGCTCAACCACCACCACCCCCAAAAAATATTGTGATTTGCAAATTGAAGTTGAGCAATTATGGAGGAAGAAATCAATGGTTGTACCAATAGTAATAGGAACCCTTGGAGCAAAACCCAAAGGGCTGCCTAGATTATAAGGAAATTCTGAAATTATTAGATCTGAATATTCTGACTTTGCAAAAAGCCACCTTACTCAGAACTGCCTATATACTCAGACAGTACCTTAGCAGCTCTTAGGTCCTTGGATAAGACTTGAAACCAGTCCCAGACTGTGAATCAAATTGAAGATATAATAATAATAATAATAATAATAATAATAATAATAATAATAATAATAATAATAATAATAATAATAATAATAATAATAATAATAATAATAATAATAAACAATAAACAATAAACAATAAACAATAAACAATAAACAATAAACAACAACAACATAATGGTTTGAAGAAGAAAAAATGGCTTTTGAAGATTATCTGAAAGACAGTGATGAAGATGCACTGAAATTAGTATATCAGGAAGGCTTACTGACTACTGGAAAGACCAAACTGGCCTATAAGAAAGACCAAATGAAGAACAGAATGGAGGCATAGGAAGACAAAGCACTACATGGCCAGAACATTAAAAAAAAAAAAAGCTGAGAAAACAGATAATAACAAGACCTGGCAATGGCTAAGAACAGGAAAGTTGAAGAAAGAGACCAAGAGACTAATTCTGGCTGCACAAGACCCAGCCTTAAGGACAAATGCATACAAAGTCAAAATTGAGAAGACAGCAACACACAGTAAGTGCCGCCTATGCAAAGAAACTGAAGAAACAGTGGACCATCTGGTAAGCTGCTGCAAGAAGATTGCACAGACTGACTACAAGCAGTGGCATGACACAGTAGCAACAATGGTGCATTGGAAGATCTGCAAGAAATATCATTTGCCTGCAAGCAAGAACTGGTGAGATCATAAAATACAGAGTCATAGAAAATGAAAAAGTTAAATCACTCTGGGACTTTAAAAATTCAAACAAACAGACACCTGCCACCCTAACACCCCAGATTTAACAATTGTTGATAAGAAAGACAAAAAAGTCTGGATAGTGGACGTGGCAGTGCCTGGAGACAGCAGAATAGAAGAGAAAGAACTGGAGAAGATAACAAAATACAAAGACCTACAAATAGAAATAGAACAACTGTGGCAAAGGCAAGCAAGGGTAGTACCAATAGTAATAGGCTCCTTGGGTGCAATCCCAAAACAACTGGAGCACCACTTGAATGCCATCAGCATTGACAAATTTGCCATCAGTCAATTGCAAAAGGTGGCTTTTCTGGGGAAAGCTTCCATCCTGCAACGATATCTCTAACTCCGTCAAATATCCGGATCTGCATATCCCAGGTCCTTGGTAAGGACTCAATAGGTAGACAAAAATGCCAAACCCAATCTGAACATCTGGCTGACAGTGCGATAATCAATAATAATAAAGCTTTAATCCTTTCTTTCCAAAACAATCAATAATGTACATGTGAGGAAAGATGACCTATACAAATGATGGGTTTTTTAAATTTGTTTTGAGTAACTCACAGACAATTTGGAAGTAAATGTCCATGAATTAAAGTTTAGTGGACATTGTTTTCAAGTCTGGGAGAAAAATTCATCTGCCTTTTCTGATGTAGTAACTTCCAGTTATGATTACAAATGTTGTCATTTTGAGCCAGTATAATTTTATAATCTAGTTTTCACTTTCAGAGTACTTTTAATTAAGAAAAATCTATGCCACAGTTCAAGGGAATAATAGAATGTATCATTCAACATATTTTAAGATACCAGACTGGGAAGGCTGAACTATACTGTATGTACTGGACATTTTGAGTGGAACAATATTGTTTCCAATTTTAATCTGCAGATGGTCTGAATTATTCTGATGCTCCAAGGAACAAAGGTCTTAGAAACATTGATAGAATGCTGAAAGAAAGTTCTTATATTTAATATTAATAGTTTTCATTCAAATAGGGGATTATTTTATAATAGTCATTTTTCAAACCAACCAGTCAATCAACAAATCAAATTTTATTATGGTCACCACCCAACAAAAGTTGCACAATAGAGTATGAGACACTTATGTCATAATTAAAAGACTGGGTAATTCTGAACTGATTAAATTCAGAGCAAAAGAAATTTAGATATAGATTAAATTTCTGGTGTCACAATCTATTAGCTGTCACATAGAGAGAAGCTGAACACAAAATTAATCAGTGAAATCTAAAAACAATGTACTGGGGCTAACCTGAAGTTATGAGCTGTGTCATTCTGACAATATTGTAATACACAAAAAGCAAAGCAATATTAAATCCTGATCATTTGCCCAATCTACACTGAATATTACATTACATTGCTAAGAATAATTTTCATTCAATGGTAATTTTCATCATTTTCTAATGAATGATCATTCTTATTTTTCAATTTTTCTTCAATAAACCACAGCTTAACTCAGTCCTATCATTAAGTAGAACCAGGAGCAGTCCATGCCTTTATGGCTCCTTCAACCATTCCTTTCTGTTGGAAGACAGATTCTGCTATATCTTATTTTCTGTCTTGAATCACTCAAGCTAACTTCATGTAGTGCTTAAATAAGATTAAACTTTGCTATCTGTTCCTCCAATGGAAAAAATGTTCCAAAGAACAGAGATTGCCACTGAGAAAACATGTTGCTTTATTTATGCCCCATAAAGATTCAATGACAGGACATCTCTTGAAAAAAGCAAGATGCATTTTAAATTACTCATTTTCATCAATGTGATGCAAAGTGGACAGCTACTGTATAGTCAAAACGGCACTGATGGAGTTGCCTATTTAATCTTCTGCAGCAAAAACAACAGACTGTTTTCTGGTTCCTTCAGGGCTAAGAACATTCATTATTGCTGCTGTTGTTGTTAAAAAGAAATATATCATCAAAGAGGAAGACAAAAGAGAATCCGGTTTTAGAGCGAAATGTACATTTGTTAATGGATATGTTTTAAGGCATTCCCAGGAAGCAATGCCATGCTTTATATACAAGATACTTTGGTTTGCTGCCCTAATGCTGACATCAGATGGGAATTTCAATATTTCTGGTTCTCCCATTTTCTAAAGGTGCTTGAACTTTGCACCAGGTAAGAATATTCTTTCAATGCCTTTTGAATGTAGCACTAATGATCAGTTTGGCATGAAGCTAAATATTGACATGATTGAAAAAAATATTGAATTGCAAAATGGTAATTAATTGTCCAGGGTAATAGTTTAACTTTACACACATGCATGTGTTTGTAAGCTGTCCAGAGTCACTTCATGGTGAGATGGGCGGCACATAAATTTAATAAATAAAATAAATGCGCGTGCGTGCACACACACACACACACACACGCATACACACACACATACACACCTACCTTCTGCAATTATTGCACCAAAAGAAATTGTGCCTCCTCAAGGTATAATTTCTGTAAAGGGAGGAAGAACTATCATGGAAAATTCATTTCCTGCTAAATGGAAATACTTGGACAAAATAATATCTTGGCTAGTGATGATGGCTTTGAAAAATGAGAATTGTAGTCCCACACATCTGCAGACCTGGTTTATAAAAGTTGGACTCATAGCCTCAGATTTTAAGCACAATAATTTCAAAATTTGTGCTTCATTGTGACATTACAAACAAGTATGGAAGGGACAGAATTTGCTTCCTGATGTTGGGATTCAAGATTTTTCACTTATCTTCTGTGGCTGCTCTATTCATTTTCCATAACCACTGTGTGAAAGGCAATTTTTCTATCTCATTAACCCATAATCTAGTCATATTATACCATATTTATACTTATTTATCTCATATATTTTCTCAATTTCGATGTAATCAGACTAACACATAGACTGGTTCACCTATCAGGCACTTTTTAAAAATAAGTTGTTTGATTTTGTGACTCTTGTTCTTTTTTGCCCACCATTAATGTTAAAATCTCATGGGCAAATATTTTGTTGCCTGCTGCAGATATTATCAATTGAAGCAGTATCCTTGTGATTATGGTGTGGATATATAAATGTACAGAGGTAATTCTTAAACATCAACTGATTATTCTAATCCGTTTGGTGAGGGAGAGGTGAAACAAGAGACAACAAAATGTAAAAATAAAAAATAAGCATAATGTGATACTCTTTAGTTGGCAAAAACTTTTTGACGGGCAAAAAACCGTCAAGATTCAATTTTTGCTTAGTGTGTTTTGAAATAACAAAATTTGTGGTTTGTAAAAGATGGTTTATGGCTCAGTCTGTTGACATATCCAAGCAACTGTATTTTTTTCAATAAATAACTGATGTGTGAATCCAGTCATAATATCCTTAGCTAGTTTCAAAATGAGCCAAACAACAGAATTACCATTAATGAAGAACTGGCTAGCAATAAGATGGAGTTTAGAATTAACCATTAATCACATCCAATAAACCTCTTGGAAATTTTTTCATAATTACCCAGGACTTGTCTAAACTTGCTTCTTCAAGTTCCAAATCTGTAGTGATATATAGATCTGGCAAAAGATGCTTGCAAATATCAGTCATTCCCCTGGCACATCTGCTGATATTCCATGGCTCAAAGCCAACCTTCATTTGAAGCATGTTTTTCCAACCTGACAATGCAATACTGTAATTTCTTTCTGAAGCTGCAGGGACTACTTTTCCCATCACACAGAGAGGCTATTGGGTGTAAACCAGTTCCTAAGAAAGAAAGTCTGAGCTTAAGTTTCTAGTCTCAGGACCCAGCACTTCCATCTTTTCTTTTGGCTGCCTGGAACACATCTGCAACTCAGTCTTCATTCCTGTTTTTAAGAAATGTTGCTTGGTCAGCATATACAGTTCTTGATTAAGAGGAAAACTCCCTATGTTTTGTCTCTTTCTCTCTTATCTATGCAATTAAAGTGCAATTGAAAATGCACCCATAAGTGAGATAATTTATTATCACAGGAGAAAACATTAAAAAAACTTCTGCCCAATACTAACGTTCATATCAGAGTTTAATTTATAAATAATTAAAATGGAGTGAAGGGTAAAGGAGGCTTGGATATCTCAGAATCAGAAAGTTGCAAAGTTCCTGATGAATCTGTTAAAGAAGAAGGAAAATTACTTAATACATGTTCAAAGTCAAGTTTAAAGAAAATTTCTCCAAGTCCATTCAGCTGAGTAATCTGCATATTTAATTCACAATTATTTTTAGGTCAGCCTGCCTAGGACTGAAGCCATGTACTTTTTTACATATCCAAAGGAACATTTCATTCCAACCAGTGCAAGAACTGATTTTCCAAAGCTTCCTTAGGATCACCTTTGCATGTGTCCTTTATTCTTTCTTACCATATTTGATATAGAACTTTAAGGAAAGGCCATCCAGACTTCAAAATACAATACAAATAGGAGGATCTCCACTAACGTACTGTAGTGCATGTTCTGTTCATGCATACATACATATCAAATCTTCCTCCTTGTTTTGCATCAAAGATATGAAATATATAACCTTCACAATGCTTTTTACAGCAGCTCCACATTTTATATTTTTACATAGTACATCTAACAATACCATCTCTTGGAAGATGTAGCAAAACCCCTTTGGTGTGTTGCTCTCTGTGTTTGTATGTGCATGAGAGTTTCGGAGTGCTTATTTGTATGGGTATAAAGGTTAGGGTTAGGGTTAGAGTTTAGGAATGACAGATCCTCCTAGTGATACAGCAGGATTACCTGCCATGTAGACCAACAGCAAATCTAGGCAACCTCCTTGACACCTTGTTCTTAAATGGCATCTGAGGGACTTATAAATAAAATGAAAGGCAGATAAGTGCAGTGATTGGAGAAAAATAGCAAGGAGAAGTCTTTAAAGTATTTGTGGAGAACATGGCACAGAGGTAGAGCACGTGTAGAGAGTCCTGGTAGAGAGGGGCTGTTAGCCACTTTTCAGCTCTACCAATACTCCAAGTTGGCAGAAATCAGCTTCTTTCTAGGTTCCATGAGTCCTTTCATTTCAGTCCAGGATCTGGACAAGGATCTTCCTTCACTTATCCATGGAGGAAATATTTGATGTATTATTAGCAAGGAGAATGTAGAAGAGAAAATAAAAAGGCACGAGAAACCCAACTGGATCCCACACTCTTATATTTTACTCCCCACACTTCCTTTAGCTTTTAAAATATGACTGCTTTTCACACACATTCACTATGCTTTTAATGTCAACTCCAATGTGTCATTCTCCTATGCCTTGGAGAGAGAAAAGACAAATAGAGAGGAAGTGAAAGGAATAAGGAGGTGGGATGGTCAATGATAGACTGTCGGCCTGATCATTTTCCGTTGCTGAAGTGAAGCCTCTTTGCTCAGTACATCCCTAGAGAGCTGTGCCTGGCAGTTCTGAGTAAAAAGAGCAATAAGTGATTGCTCAATTAACTAATTCTTAAATATTTTAGTAGGAATAAAGAGAATTGAGTGAAACAGGATCCCCTAACAGAAGGAACCTGCTTTTTTTATTTTGAACACTGCCCTTCTATCATTTCCTCAGGGCTTTTTAGCTAATGAAGTAAGGAGTTGAGAAGCCTATCCCCTCCCCACTCCAATTGTGTTCAAAAGTTTAAAGAAATGTAACCACCCTGAAAGTGCTCCAGCATCAAGAGAAAAATAAGCCAGGCTCTCCTGGATGAAATCTTTCACTTTGCTGGCTGTAGAAGTAAACATACATACAGCCCACCTGAATTGGAACTGTTACATTTCAAAGCAAGCAGATTATTCCACTAAGCCTCTCCCAACAGGGTGTGTCTTGGCAGAATATACTTGGGTAATGCAATAGAGCACACCCTCAGAGGACTATAAATGCAGCCAGGCAACACTGCAGATGGTAGCTTCTTCACGCTAAACCAAGCCGAGTAACAGTCTTGCATCTGAACTTTCTTTCACGATGTCTACACACTATTACCAAAGCTCCTCTTCTTCTTATGGTGGTGGTGGTGGTGGTGGTTCTGGCCGTGTGGCTTCTGTCCGTCTTGGACCATCCAGTATCCATGGGGGAGCTGGTGGCCGTGTATCTGCCTCTTCAGCTAGGTTTGTATCTTCTGGTTCAGGATATGGAGGCGGTTATGGATATGGAAGTGGCTTAGGAGTTGGTTGTGGTATTGGATATGTTGCTGGAGGTGGCGTTGGCTATGGAAGTTGCTTTGGTGGTGGAGTTGGTGGAGGCTATGGTGGTGGAGTTGGTGGAGGCTATGGTGGTGGATTTGGTGGAGGCTATGGTGGTGGCCTTGACTTTGTGGTTGGTGGTGGTGGCGGTGATGGAGGCCTTCTGACTGGCAATGAGAAGATCACCATGCAAAATCTCAATGACCGCCTGGCAAATTACTTGGATAAGGTGCGAGCCCTAGAGGAGGCAAACACTGAGTTAGAGATCAAGATCCGAGACTGGCATCAAAAGCAGGCACCCACTAGCCAAGCCAAGGACTACAGCAATTATTACAAGATTATTTCGGATCTCCGTAACAAGGTAGGATCCTGAACAAAGAATTATATTGATGTTAATAGATCAAGTTTGAAAGTTTCCTCTCCTCCTCCTCCTCCTCCTCCTTCTCCTCCTCCTCCTCCTCTCCTCCTTCTTCATACTTTTATCCTTTATTCAACTATGATTATTTTCATATTCTGGATGATAACTCTTATGCTTTCAGATTGTGATTTTTTAAAAATTAGATCAAGCAAACACCTTTGTATGTATGTATATATGTATGTCTCTTTCTCTCTCTTCCTCGATCGCTGTATGTATATATGTGTCTCTGTGTGTTTGTGTTTGTGTATATACATGCACACACAGACACACATATATTGTATTGCTTTTCTGTAATTTCCCTAGGCAGTTAAAATAATACATATTAATAAAGACCAATGATTAAACTACAGCATCAGTTTGTATGGTATTTATTACTTGGTAGCAATTCAGATTTGCACCATAATGGATCCCATTTCTCCCAAATGTCAATGATTGATGCTATTTCTTGCACCATTCAAGGCAAAGAAATTAGGGTTCTTGTCTTCTCTGTTTTGCCTAAGGATAAAATTCCACTAAAATCAATGCAACCCTCCCTGATGTAAAAAGTTTGAACTTTGTTATTTAGTACCCGTATAGGTCTTTGCTGTGTGAAGAAATAGCTAAATCTGTTATCATTCATCTTCAATCAATGTTTGTATGACGTGTTCTTTCCATTTAGAAAAGAGAGAACTGGGAAATACTGGGTATAATGAATCCACCAGAAGCAAACATGAATATTCCTATTTTTGACTGATTTCCTTAGAATCAAAATGTTAAGTCCCAACTGATTTCAGACTGTATCCTTGATGAATCACAGAATCCCATGTCTCTTCTTGCTCCCTCCCCCTCCTTTTTTTTTTTTTTTTTTTTTTTTTTGCCTACAACGAATGGTTTGGAAATGTTTGTTCCTATCTTAGGTAAATTAGCTAGTTATGTTAATGAAAAATGGCAAATTATGGCTGAATTTTACTATGATTTGTTAAAAAGATCAAGCCAATATTTAGTAAGTAAATTTATTTTGGCCAAACATAATTAAGATAAATTAATTTGTGATTAATTCTGGTAGTTGAAGTCCACATAGCTTAAGGTCACCAGGTTTAAGAAATACATATGATCTTTTTCACATCACTCTGTACAGTAGGGTAGCTGAAACATGAAAGTCAAAACTGATATGTAGTTCACACAATTCATATTTGTCTTAAAAATGTTAAGCTTTTTTTCATTCTGCTCTCCCTATTAAATCCCTATTAAACTTTAATGTAGAAACTATACTTGTATTTTCTAGATCCAAGAAAAATGTTTTATAGCACCAAGACCATAATTAATGTCTAGCATAAATATGTAATAAACTACATGTAAAAATCAATATAGAAATATTTATACTTTATTAGCCAGGAAGGACACATTTAGATAACATATTTATATTAACTAAGCTAGAGTGCCAGATTAGCACAGCATAATACATGTCAAAGTTACCTAGAGGATTGCCTAAGTTCTTACCAAGAACAGAATCCTATCCAATATGTATATCTGGATGACTGGAAGTGATGCCAAGGAATATTCCAGTCAATTCCTCAGCACCACTTACATTATTCCAATCATGCTTTTCTATTTTTTTATTTTAATATTTTATTTTAATATTTAGGATTGACTTATTGCTTACCTAAATATATTGGTACTGTACAGAGGACTCTTCTTAGCCATATGTCAAGAAAATTTTTCCAGACAGTTGCTATAAAAGACTTCATATAGTAATGATAGAGGAAAAGGAAAGATAGCTTCCCTGGCTGACTGAATATGACTCCTGGGCAAACCCATAATGCACTGCAAAACCAGATTACACTAACCTAAAACTTTCAGTTATCCAGGAAGACTGACTAGTATTGGGAAAACCCTAGATGTCGGCCCTAAGAGATAGTCCACATCATGAAACTGGCTGCATAAGAAGTCTAAAACTATACTTTATTGACATAGGTTATAATAACAACCTTGCAAGTCTGCTGATAATTTATCTTCCCTCTTTCTTATAACCCATGGAATCATAGTTTAACACATCCTTCAACATCTTTTGCTCTTATAACAGTTTCTGAATATCTTCTCCAAAGCCATCTCAATGCCTCCTACACTAGACAACTAAAGGAGAAATTGTACAAAAATTGACTAACCCCTCCACAAGTTTTAATGACTAAGCTAAACATCTTCAGGCACTAAATCTTTTTCCTATATTAATGTTTTTTCCCCTGTCTTCTCTCTTCTTTGGTAGATTGGTGACTGTACATGTGACAATTCTAAGGTTGTTTTGGAGATTGATAATGCTAGACTGGCTGCTGATGACTTCAGACTGAAGTGAGTTTTTTCTCCATTTATTTTTCTATTCCCCAAAGACTCTTTCTGAGCTGAAGAAAAAGGAGGAAAAAGATAATAGAAAAATTCAGATAAAAATGAACCAGAGCCCCTTTGAAACTGTATATACAAGTCTATGTCTCCATTAGTAAGCCCAACCCAAGGCTGGAATAGCAGGTTGGTGGCCTTGAGCGAACAATGATGGATAAGAAGAAAAGAAGAGAAAAGTCTTGCTCATTGTTATGTGAAAAAAACATGGCAATAGTAGCAAAGAAAAATGGTGATGTGGAAATGGATAGTTAAGTATGCAGGGGCCCTTGAAAAGAACACTGGCCTTCAAACCTAAGATATGTAGCAATTGATGAGTTTGGTTGAGCTTAAAACATAAACAGAATAAAAGTAAGATAGCTTCTCATCCACTGTCAAAAATAAGGGGAAAGAGTACAGATAGAAATGTTAATCTGCATATAGCATTCAAATGCTGAGTTGTATGTATGATGCAAATTTAATAACTTAGTTGTTGAAACTATTTCATCTTAATGGGTCAAATGGGAGGTGATTTGTATGTCTGTTAAACATGTTATCCAAGTTCTAGCTACTGATCAGCAATGTCACAACCTTCAAAATGGAGTCACATTGGGTAGTCCCTCAAACATAATACTGTCTTTTATAAAGTAGGTATGTGATCTCCTTAAAGGAAAAAAAAAACATTCTAGTGAAGGAAGGGAGAAAAAAAATGGAAAGATGCTTGAAAAATTGTATGTTTCAATACATAGAGATAGCAAGGTGTTTTGTTTCTATTTGGAGTACTTGAACTTTTTTCCTTGAATGTTATCAGGTATGAGAATGAGCTGCATCTCCGCCAGGGTGTTGAGAGTGACATCAATGGTCTGCGCAGAGTCATGGATGAACTAACTCTGTTTAAATCTGACATGGAAATGCAAATTGAAGAGAAGAAGGAAGATCTGGCCTACCTCAAGAAGAACCATGAGGAGGTGGGTAACTGGGGAAAGGAAAATGGAGAAGAGCATGCCGCCACATTGAGAAGACAGCATAAAATTATCCATCACCATCCATAGATAGACTCTTATTGTTTCATGAGTTCTGTATAAAAAAAAGTTGATCAGCAGATGGCTGATGGCTGCATTTTAAAAAAGCTGGATGGGGCCAAGATAAAAAATATGGATAGGACTAAGGCAGAAATGAAATCTGATTGATATTTTCAAATCATTAATTACACAGTAAGATAATAATTTTGGGAGAATTCTAGGATGATACTGTATAGGAGGCCACACATTGCACTCAGCTAAAGATTAGTCATGTTTACATAAATAGAGGTTGTGCCTCTTCCAGATGGTATCAAGTAAGATGGCACCTATGTGGATTGTTGGTATGGGCTGCTGGAAACCAGCATCCACATAAATGTAGAGCCTGCCTGTCATTTCTCTCCCAAAAAAAATTATCTTCACTGGGAAAGATGGTGGTGGTGGGGGGGGGGGTTGAATATTATTATTTCCTTTTTCTAGACTGGAAATAGGAAACCAGCTCTTGATGGCTACTAGAAATGCTAGCTGGCCTTTAAGCCTAACAAAAACAATCAATAATGTTGATTACTGTTGCTCATCAGAAGATTATTCCAAGCATTAAAGTGTTCAGGGACACAGCTGCTACTTGCAGATAGCTGAAAAGAGGTAGTATGTGGAAGGAAAACTAATTGTCTGCCTATTTTGCCTCCCCACCTCCCAAAGTTAATGAAAGAATACAGTACTCAGCTAACTGGACAGGTCAATGTTGAGATGGATGCTGCACCTGGAGTTGATCTCACCAAAATTTTGGCTGACATGCGAGAACAATATGAACAAATGGCTGAGAGGAACCGCAGAGATGCTGAGGCCTGGTTCTTTACCAAGGTACACTGCCTTTCCGGAAATTGTCTGTATTTTCACAACATCCTAGGATTTTCATTCAGAAGATTCTTTATTCTATTAAATCAAAAAATACAGAACATTCTTCCCCTCTCCTTTTTCCCTGCAAAAAAAAAAAAAAGTAGAAGTAATGGGGAAATTCAGGATATCCCCTTCTATATATTATTCCAGATCTATGTTGAGTTACAGCTTCCATAGAATTATTTCTATATCCCTGTACAAACATGTTTCAGATTGTACTGTAAGTCTGTGAATGTTCCTAATTACGTATATTTGAATCTACTAGGAATTAATTAGACATATACTAGTCAAAGCCTTGCAACATTACTCAGCATATTTTATTTGATTTTAATCCTTCCTGCACCCAGACTGAAGAACTGAATCGTGAAGTTGCTACCCATACTGAACAACTACAGACAAGCAAGACTGAGATTTCAGAACTAAGACGTACAATACAGAGTTTGGAGATTGAGCTGCAATCCCATCTTAGCATGGTATGTTGCTTTGCTCAAATTTTCAATGGGAATAAATCAGATTAGGAAGCATTTTTGTAGCTTGTAGATTTTCATTTCCAAACAATAAGTAAATCAAAATTCAGCTATCAACTGAAATTCACATTTCTCTGAATTTTACAATGCAAAATTTAAAATGGTGTATATCAAATAAATACTCACATTCCTGAAAATAATGTAACAAATAATGTAGGATAAATATGCTAAAATGCATACACATTTTACTGAGAATTTTAAAAGCAAAAGTCTCAAATGAGTATAGAAATGGGATGATCCTAATGGAAAAACAGGAAACTGAAAGAGATATGTAATTTAGAAAAATGAAAAATTGAGAGACAGTGAAATTGCAAGATTTATCCATCTTTCAACAGGTAAAGATATCTGTCCATAAAAAAATCTAGCTTCTAAAGCATTTCAAGTTAGATGGAAATAATTGCAAGATACAGTAGTACTATCTGTCCCCATTTAATAACCCAATGGGTATTCAAGTTCTTAGAGCTGGAATGGGTGCCAATGGGTATTCAAGTTCTTAGAGCTGGAATCAAGCTACTTTTTGATAGAGATCAGATTCTGCAATTCAGTGTTGGTAGCCGTTCAGATTTCTAGATCCTCTTATTTTTCTCCCTTATTAGAAAGCTGGCTTGGAAAGCAATTTAGCAGACACAGAAGGACGGTACTGTGCTCAGCTCGCACAAATCCAGAACCTAATCACTGGTGTAGAAGAACAGCTGGCTGAGTTAAGAAATGACATGGAGCGCCAGAATCAAGAATACAGGATGCTCATGGATATCAAAACACGGCTGGAACAGGAGATTGCCACTTATCGAAACCTGTTGGAGGGTCAGGACTCAAAGTATGTAACTAATTCACAATGAAAACAACTTAGTAATGTAAAAAGAATTATTGAAAGGGGTGAGGTTTTCAATAGCTCATCATGCTTGACTACAGAAGCAATACTCTTAGTCTGTCACTAATAGTGCACTTGAGAAAAATGCCTCCTTGAATTCCCTTCCTGGTTGGTGAACTGGGACAATTATTTATCCAAATAAAATTGAAAATTTAATGTACAATCACACATAAAATTATAAAAGATCAAGTTCCTATTGAAAGTAGACTCCCCCCCCCCAGAATATTAGTTAATACCAGCAGATTTATAGCTTATTCACATAAAATTTACATAATGAGCAATAGATTCTTTCCCAAACAATTTAGAGTTTGCTTGCAAACAGCTGAAAGACTGTTGTTGTTTGCATATATAAAAGACAGACTAATCAATCAATCAATCAATCAGTCAATCAATCAAAAAATCTTTACCATAGGTAAAAGAAATGGCCAGCTTGCCTTTCTAAACCTAGAGAGTGCCAGGGTTTGTATAAACTTCTTTATTTTCTAAAAGTTCTAATATTTAGATTTCATCTTTATTCTGCAACAATAAAAAGTACACATTTTTATATAGTATGAATTCTGAACTCCAGTACCTTCTTGAACTGGATTTTTTTATCCATTTCTTAGTTGCTTTACATATTCCTTGGATACAAGTAGCTGCAGAAAAATGGAAAAATGGAATTTAAACTATTTCACATGTAAATCTCCATCTGGTTTGGTGCATTTATTTTGTTATTTAGAATTTGTATTTCAATCAAATATGGTAAAAGTTACTTTTTGAGAGATTTCCACTTTGGCTGATACTCTACACAGCTGATGTCTCATTTCAATAAGTTTCATTCAGTTCTGGATTTAATTCAAAATAATCATGATAAACAGTGCTGAGGATTGCAGTATGAAGAATCTGCTTCAGGTAGTAAACTTTGAAAATATAGATATACTAATCAAATAACAAGATAGTTTGGTGTTTAGTTTAAGGCTAGAAACAGCGGGACTGTGAGTTCTAGTTTTATCTTAAACACAAAGCCACCTGGGAAACCTTGGACCAGTCGATTTATCTTATCCCCAGGGAAAAGTCAAGGGCAAATCACTTCTGAAAATGTAGGGAGGAAACAGCCCAGTCAGTCACCAGGAATCAACACAGACTTGGGGCACATTGACAGTCTAAAAAGAAACCCTCTCCATTTGCCATGTCACTTGGAATGTCAGAAAGATTAGCAGGTTACAAGGTTAGCAATCTCAGCTGTTCCTATGGCCAGAAGGACAAAGTTCTTTGCTCAAGGCCAGACAGAGGCCAACTTATGCCCTCTAAACACAGCCCAATAATAGAGCTCCTCAGCCTTCCCATTGCTTAGCTGACATTAAGACATTAGTTTTATTAACTAAAACTGAAAATTAGTTCAGATTTATGTTAAATGTGGCTGTCAAAATGTTACTGGCATAATAGCTGGGGGGGGGGGGGAGAAATCCATGATGTTCCCTTTACCTTGGAGCCCTAAGCACATACTTATTTTGTTTAATGACTAATCCAGGACTGCCTTTGTCCTATCCCATCACATCTAACTATCCTGTTTCTTCTTTTTCCTTTACAGACTCCCAGGTTGGTCTCCAAAAGATGGTAAGAAAAACTTTAGTTAAGGTCACAAATATTTGGGTGATAGAAAGATTCAAAGGACTGCTTCACACAGACTATAGTCTGGGTGAAACTTTCCTTGGAAGTTGCATTGCACCTACTGTACATGGCAACTTCTGTGCAGAAGCCTCTTCCAATTACTTTGGTTCTTGGATGAAGGGTTCACAACAATGCAAACCTCCTTGTCAAGTAAAATTGTGTTGCCTCCTTGCTGATGTATTGTGAAATACTCAGGGCTCTATTTGAAATCATGGAAATGTGTCAAGATTTAGTGTACACTCATTGACAAACTTAAATCTCATTAATTCCAACTAGTTTTCCATATTTAGAAGACAAGAACTGAACATGGTAAAAATGATCCATAGATTACTATGACTTTATTCATACAACATTGTAAACCAAATCAGGCAGGGTTAGCAGCTGCATTTGCAGCTAAGTGCTAAGCTTGATTGGTTTTCATCTTGTTTAAAGGAATAGGCACAATTCAGGGCATACACAAACACAGGATTGTACCACTGGACTATTAGCTATCAATTGGAAATTGTTCTGTTTAGGGAGTGAGAAACAACACAGGGATTAAATGTGATTGACCGTAGGCAACTTTCATTGCAATATGCGCGATACAGAGGCTTTCTACTATTTATTTTACATCGGCTTTCTCTCTTTGCAACAGCATCCTACGGAGGAGGCAGCACCACAATCACCTACAGTAGTGGTGGCAGCAGTGGTGGTGGTGGTGCCATCAGTGGCGGTGGCTACAGCAGTGGCGGCGGCAGCAGCGTTACTACCAGCAAAGTGCGCTCTGGAAACTTCTGAATCTCCTGAAAAGTGCACTCACCTATTGGATGGGCTTCCTTCAGCAATTTCAGCATAGCCACAAATCCTTCTTTTTGCAGAAGTATGCCTCGGCTTGGCTACTTTTTTCATAGTGGTTCCTTTCCAGCTTTGCCTGACTCATCTTAGCCAATTCTCATTCTGTATTGCGCATCATAATAAAAATCCTCTTTGGGCTTGAGTTTGCAAATTAAAATGGCTTGGCGTCTTTCTTGTTTGCACCGTGGGTTTTACCACTCTTCAGAATTTGACACAGGCATGTTTGTTGAATAAAAAACTGTCTCTGGAAAAAGAGCAAGCAGACCCAAAAAAAAGTACATGGAAAAAACTTCCCTTTGGGGAGGTTATGATCTTCAAAAATTTGCTTCATTGCTTAAAAGATATCTGAAGAAATATTCACCAGATCCAATGGAGAAGATGAATGTTGTATTTGCTTATTCTAGAATATACAAAGAGCTAAGGAAGTTATTCCACCTTGCTTTAACTCCCTACATCCCTAGTGCATTCTGGATTGACCATGTGATTACACCACATTACATAGCCATCTGCTCAGAAAACTCTAGAGAAATTAAGAAGTATTTCTGCAAGAAGTCTGCTAGAAATGCACTATGCTTTTTAAAGGTTAAACAAATTCAATAAAAGATATCTAGTCCATTACAAGCATTTTTTAAAAAATAATACTAATCCCTGCCTCTGTGATTTTGTTATTGTTGAATAATAGTTAACACTATTATTGATTATTTATCCCACCATTGATTCTTTGGGGTGGGGGTGGGGAGGCAATATTCCAAAATCTGCTTCAAGAGACATTTGAAGCAAGACTCTTTTTGCTCCTTATGTCCATTCTATTCTATTCCCTTTTTCAGGTCAGAGTCTGAACCCAGAGAAATACAAGGCAATAACTGTGTGAACACACTAAAACATTTCCAACAGTTGATCTGGTTTTCTCTGCATTTTCCTCTTAAAAGCTGGGATATTTTTCCTAGATGGTCCCTTTAAAAGGTGTAAAGGGGAAGTAGAGATCCTAGAATAAAAGAACCCAAAAAGTCTACTCTCATTACAAAAACATGAGTAGGTGAATAGTCTTATTTATTTTGTAGAATGAAATAGAAAGCACATATTAAAATATTGTAAAAAAATAAATATTGTTGAAAGGCCAGAAGATTAATGAACTTTTAAACAGATGAATCTTTCACAATTCATTTTTTCCTTCTTTGATTTACCAGATTTTGTCTGAGACATCTGAGATCACTTAGGGCAGTGGTGGTGAACCTATGGCACTCGTGTCAGAGGCGGCATTCAGAGCCCTCTCTGTGGGCACACGTACCGTTGCCCCAGCCCCGCCTCCCCCTGCGGCCCCCTCACCAGCAGCCCCCCTGGAAGAGAGTCACCCCCAGGCACAGCCCGCATGGAGCAGCACAGCCAAGGACATAGCCGGGCAGCAGGAACAAGACTCTGCCCTCATGCCCCATAGTGTGCAGATGATGCTGCGGGGTGTGGGCGGAGGGCGTGGCTGCCATGGCACTGCAGAGCTC
This sequence comes from Protobothrops mucrosquamatus, assembly GCF_001527695.2. Lineage (NCBI taxonomy): Eukaryota > Metazoa > Chordata > Lepidosauria > Squamata > Viperidae > Protobothrops > Protobothrops mucrosquamatus. Next base: position 4,772,596 of record NW_015386388.1, on the reverse strand, counting down.
CCTGGGCGATCTGCTGCGGCGGGCCATGAAGCCAGTGTGTGGCCCTGTGGGTGGGCAGGGCAGGGGGTGGACGGGGACGGAGCAGGCAGGGCGGGAGGCGGAGTGGGGACAGGGGGCAGTTTTTGGGCACTTGGTCTCTAAAAGGTTCGCCATCACTGACTTAGGGCCTCTTTTTCTAGCTTACAACCCTTCATGTTCAAAGCTACATGGTTGCTCTGAGGTACATGGGGATGCACACCTAATATCCATCCACAGCTGTATAATGGATTACAACATAATACAAAAGTCATGAATCCTTTCTTCTGCTGTCATTTGACTGCACTATATAGTGTCATGCAACAGGAGCTATCTTTTAGTGTATACCCAGCTTTTCAAGTGATGGCATCAACATTGGGAGTTTCATCCTTGTTGAAAGTGCTGAGAATCCTGGTAAGGAACTGCTCTGAAAGGATGACACAATGTGTCCTAAACATTTAAAAGTTTAACAATAATAGAGATCCAAGTCTATCCTTATTTCCTCAGAATGTCTTCTCCTATACATTGGTCCTTTGTCTTCTTGGCAGAAAAGAGAGAGGACAGCTGGAATCTCACTTCTAGATAAAGCACTATGATGTCATCACCCATTCTGTATTCTTTTCCTGTAGGCCATAGACACATTCATGGAAATAAAGGTGACCAAGATGGCAGTCTGCTTTGCAGCTCACCAGGTTTATATTACATTTTTGCTTTCAGGATTGGGTGGCAGACAACTTGGTGGTTGTCTGTAAATCTCTGGCTGCAGATCCCTACCTTAAAGGCAAATAAATTGTAGGATGAATGTAGAATACTATGAAGACTTCTGTTCTGATAAAACTTTGGTGGAAAAGCTGGGAATATCAATAGCTGAATTGCTGGAGCTTCCTGTGGCGAGGCGCCGCCGGAGGAGGCTTTTTCCTGAGCCTCCAGCCCGGGACTGCGTCAAAGCCGTCAAAACAGCGCGGATCAGCTGTTTTGCGGCTCGGGCGAAGGGGAGAAAGTGAGTTTGGCTGGGATAGGAGTTGAGTTCCCTAATCCCCCCAGGAGCGTTCCTGGGGGGGGGTTAGGTGAGAATTCCCCCGGAGTCCTAGCCTCTTCTCCGCAGCTCGGTGTGCTTTCGTTCCTCGGAGCGAAGCCAGACGTCGCCGCCACTGCTGTTACAATGTAGCTGCTTGTGAGTAACTTTTGAAACAGACGGAATCTGACAGGGGATCTTTATTTTAGTTAAAAAGTGACTTTAACTCGAAGATTTATTAGGATTTTTTGCTTGCTATAAGTGAAAGTGACAAGAAAATGGCCGCGGAAGCATTCCTTTCTTCTTAACAAAAGGAAAACTTTCACTTTCTTTCCGGGTGTGGATTTTAATGGATTTTAATTTTTTTTTCAATTTAAAATCAAGTTTTTTAAGTTTATATTTGCTGTGATTTTTAAAAGAAAAGAAAAGAAAAATAATTTGGCAGAATGGCTTCAAAACGTACTGTTCCTGTGTTGTCTAAAACAGCTATTTCTTCTCCTGTGGTGCAAACTCAACAACAAAAACCTAGATCTCACCAACACCTCCTCCCTCCATTACACTTAAAGATTTACAAGAGGCTCTAGCCAAGTCCTCACTGCAGACTTTGAAACAAACAGAAGAACTTTTGGATAAGAAAAATCAGGAACTTTGTGAAAATTTATCACATATTTTTCAAGGACTTGTCACTCACATTAATCGAGTAGAGGGACGAGTGGACGAGTTAGTGGAGAAAGTGGAGGGAACGGAGGATAGACTTGAAAAGGTAGAGGAGGGAGTGGAAACTTTTCAAAATGATATATTATTGATGCAGTACAAACAATTAGAATTTGCCCTGAGAATCAGGGGTCTTGCTGAGAATCCACAAGAAAAACTTAAAGAGGAAGTTGTGGCAGC
>NW_015386388.1:4764482-4770020 GCF_001527695.2 Protobothrops mucrosquamatus | reverse complement strand
ATTGGTTTTTAATCAATTTTAATTAATAATTGCCTTATTAGAGTTAAAGTAGGTATATATTGTTAGTATTATATTTGTTTAGTTAAATTGTAAGTTAGATTTGGAAAGATTTGTTTTAAGTCCTGTATTTGATTCCGGGAAGCTCAGGGGGGGAAGGGGGTTAGAAGTATTGAAACAAAAAGTGATGTATTCATATGTTTTAATTGTATTGATAAGAGGAAGCGCTCGGTTGGTATCCCGGCTTGCACTCGTTGAGGTGGTCAGGAAGAGGGGGGATGTAGAAGGGGAAGGAGGAAGGAGGAGAGGTTGTGGGTTAGAGGTAGGAAGGAAAGGTAAGTGGATGAGGGCGGAGGCAGGTCGGGAACCTCTGAGCGTTTCTGATAGTGTATTGAATTGGATTGTTTTTTTTGTGTATGTTTGTGTTATAAATGCATCATATTACTTATTGTTCAATTATAAAAATTAATAAAATTTTCTTTAAAAAAAAAAGCTGAATTGCTTTTTTATATGAGGCCTCTCATTATGCAAATTTTATTGTTACAGTTGTGATCTCATACAACCTCACAAACAAGGTACAGCCTAAATTGTGAGAAAGCAACTTGTTACAGTTTGGGAACAAAGTGAGAATGTTTCCCACCCACTGCATCCAAATCTTTATCTCTAGAAATTGTTTTGAATTGTTGTGTCTGTTGTGGTATGAAAGGGAGAAAAATTCTATGGACTGAAAGACTTCACAGGGAACATTTATGCCAAATACATAGATTACTACAGTTTTGTCACCACTGGAAAATATTGTCCCAGATTCTTAAGAGTCTGATATGAATAGTCTGATATCTATTTATCCATTCTTCCATCCACCTATCCATCCTAGACTGCACAATAACTTCATATTATAAAGATAACCAAAACCCATTACTATTCCTTTTCAAATCTGGTATTCTCTTGATATTTTAGTCTATAATTTCTATAATCCCTACTAGATTATTCAATTTGAAGCCTTCTACAAATAAATGGGAAGGTAAAGAAGCAGGAAATTTACAAATCAGGTCTTGCAACAATCATAATTTACCGAGGATGGAATTCTTCCTGTACTGGGATGGGCAAATTCTTCTGGCTGAGGAACATTTTCGTGTTATTTCTTTTCTTTTCTTTCTTTTCTTTCTTTCTTTCTTTCTTTCTTTCTTTCTTTCTTTCTTTCTTTCTTTCTTTCTCTTTCTTTCTTTCTTTCTTTCTCTCTTTCTTTCTTTCTTTCTTTCTTTCTTTTTTTGAGGCAGGAGGAGGCATGTCTGGAATGCAATGACATTTCCAGACTGGCAGGGCATCAACTTTTCAGCATATCTACAATCTGAAGAGATATTAGAAAAATGGTTTTAGTTAAAAGTTGTCTAATCCTGTCCTATGTAGTTCAGTGATGTTCCATTGTAGGCTTCTTCCACTGAAGAGAATTATAAAATTTAAGGTAGGTGTCAAAATAAAAATAAAAGGTTTTCTATATATTCTATATTCAATATTGTGTGTAAAAGAGGTATACATGTCTTAAACCAATATGCACGTTACTGCATAACTATATTTTGTACATTTTTAAAATTTTACCCAGTTACAATTATCTTTTGCCTGAAATCTATCCTTCTGGAAAGTGAAACTCACCTTAGCACCCAGGTAATCAGTAATAGAAGTACAGTTAGCTGACCTGCAAATGAAACATAAAACAAGGCCACAAGTACAGGACAGATCATAGAACATAGAATAACAGAGTTGGAAGGGACCTTGGAGGTCTTTTAGTCTCAGGCAGGAGACCCTATGCTATTATAGACAAATGGCTGTCCAATCTCTTTTTGAAAGCCTTCAGTGATGTCAAGCGTCAACTAGAATCAGAGACTCCAACATACCAATCTCTTTTGGAGAGAGAAAATTTGAAGAATGAATAATAGAAGATAGTGAAAAGTGATTTTGCAGACTTCCATTCAGAGCATTTAGAATAGGGATGTAAGAAAAGCCAGGGACTACAGGTAGTATTTGACTTAAGACTAGTCACTAAATGACTGTTCAAAGATATGATGGTCCTTCCCAGAACTACTTAAAACCTCTTTTTGAAGTTACAGTGGCTGCTACCTCCCATGGTCATGTGATTACATTTTGGGCACTTGGCAACTGGCATACTTCTATGGCACTTTGTAGCATCCTGTGGTCCTATGACCATAATTTGCACTGTTTTATGGCAGTTTCTAATGTTTATTTCCAGTTTTTGGCTCACTGGAGAAACTGGATTCATTTAATAACTGTGGCTTTCACTTAAGAACTGCAGCAAAAAAGATTGGAAAAATTGGGTCTGGTCATGTGATCTCTTGCCTTATGACCATAAAGACTTATGACTGTAATTATAGGCTCAATTACTCAATTATTACTGAGAATTACCTGTTCTTACAACAATTGCATTCCAATATAACACTATCTTGGAGGTTTGAAACCACGTTTTTTAAACCCAATGCAAATGCATGTCATAGCCTTTGTAGGATTATATTATTATGTGTGTGCCATAGTTGTCCCCTTGTCTTGTGGCTGCCTCTGGAATTACATTTGCTGCATGTGAAGAATGCAAACTTATACATAACCTTGAGTATCAGTGATGAATTTAATAGATTCCTCATTCTTGTTCCTACCTCCACCTGGAAAGGCATCCTAGTTGAACTCTTTGTGCAGGACAGTTGAAAAAAGCCTTAGGCAGAAGAAATCTAATCCATTCCACTTCCCTATCAATTGGGAAAGAGAAATTATTTACAAATCCATGACAAACCTGAACTGAAACCAAGTAAGAGACCAGCCCTTCGATTTTCTGTTTTTTTCCCCCTGCAACATCCTTGTTTGTATTTTCTAGAAAAGGCAGTGCCATGCCTCCCGCAGGTTGTGAAAATGCTCTAAATAAAATTATATACTCTGAACAAATATCCATAATAAGACAAGTGGCTTACTGTAGAGGAAAGTGCAGCCACTTAGTGGGGCACTTTCACAAGCACATTCAATGTGATCTACTTCTAAGGGGTCCAAGTGTGAAAATGAAAAACCAAACCAAACTAAACTACAATCAGCAGATTACTTTGCAAGTAACCAAGCTGTGTTGTTGAAATGTTCACAGCACTGTATGCTCACCTGCATATCTAGTTTGTGATCTTTCTCTATCAGCACAAAAGAGCCTGGGGGAAGTTGAGAAACAGCCAGAGGACTATACAATGCCACCACTTCCCGCTAGATGTAATAATAGAGATGCCTAGAGGATTTCTGTTTTAGAAAAGCCAATGTTGACTCAGGTAAACACTGTGATGAGAAACCATCTTGCATGTTTGTCCAAGGTAGACAGGTTTTTCTCTAGAATGATACAGTGAAAAAACAAGTTTCCTTTTTTGCTTTGTCTGTCTCTTCTAGTGTGTGGAATTCTAGTTAAATGTAGAAAGAAATGCTACCTTATTATATCTGAGCATGTCTTGCTTTTGCTATCAAATAAATTCAACTGGTTATCGTGCCCTCAAGTACAGAATGCCAGTGGGAATATACAGGTAGTCCTCGACTTACAACAGTTAATTTAGTCACTGACTGAAGTTATAATGCATTGAAAAAGTGACTTATGACTGTTTTTCACCTTTACAAACATTGCAGCATCCCCATGATCACAAAATTCAGACGCTTAGCAAGTGACTCACATGTATGGCGGTTGCAGTGTCCTGGGGTCAGGTGATCCCCTTTTGTGACCTTCTGACAAGCAAAGTCAATGGGGAAGTCAGATTCACTTAACAACTGTGTTGTTAACAACTACAGTGATTCATTTAACAACTGTGGCAAGAAACTTGTAAAATGGAGCAAAATTCTCTTAATTGTATCACTTAGTAACAGAAATGTTAGGCTCAGCTGTGGTCTTAAGTTGAGGACAAATTGTAACTGTACAGCCTGTTGAGAGAGGGCTGTTCAGTTTTAATATAGATGGCCTCTTTGACCTCTCTTTAAACCAATGGTCTTCTCTGTCCAGAATGTAGACTTTGCTGTCTTCAAAGGCAAATGGATTGCTGATTCTTGTCCCTTTTTAAATAAGTGTTTTATTGATTTTCTATTATTGCAAATCATAAATGCTCAGTAAAGAAATGTGATTTCCCAGTACATTTATTACTCAATGTTGCATCTTAACTTCAGTATAAATCTATTCAATACTACCCAGTCCAGTGTTGTTGTTTTTTTGATCCCCTTTTCTTTCCATGATGTTTTCATTTTCTCAGCATTAAACAAATACAATTCTTACTACTATTAATACATACAAAATTAGATATGCACATCGTCTTCATATTTATCTAGTGTTATACAAATATCAATCTACAACCTCTTTTCTAACCACTTTATATTTAAATTGCATTTGTAATTAAAATCTCCTTATTAAATCAATGTCCTGTTTTTCGAGCTCTTATTTAAGTTTAATTTCCCATCAGTATTTATGATTTTCTCAAAGTTAATTACATTTGTGTAGCCAAACGTTTCATTTATACAAACCATCCTAGTGTTTTTATAATTCCCATATCAAAAGAAAAAGTGCTATTCTAATTATAAATCATATCTTTCTTATTATAAAAATCTATTTATATCTATGTGTTATTTATTCTTTTGCCCATATTCAAGCAAATATTGGCTCATATAATACCCCATCTGGTATGTTAGATCTTCTGTTTTTTTAGTCTAACTCTAGCTTTCCTTCTTTGCCAATTAGCTTTCCAGGCCAAAGTAATTAAATCGCTAACAAATTATTCCTTTATTTTTGTAAATACTGTTTGGAATAGGAAAAACAATTTAAGTAGGGTATTTTTGAGGGGGAATTCCACCCAGTTGTATTCATTAAACAACTCCCACTTTCCTTCTTTCTCAATTTCTCTTTTCATTTTTTGTCTCTCCGTTTCTGACATTTCCCCTAACAGCTTTATAATCTGTTTTTTAAAATTGTCTTCTTTATCCTCAGGTATATTTTGAAAACCTAAAGAATAAGGTGCCTTTTTCATTTTCATTGTTATAGCTAAGTCTTGCAGATTTTTATTTGTCTATGCCAATTTATGTTTCCCTTCTTTTATATATTGTGTCTTTAGATCAATTTCCTCTGGTTCATATTCTGTTTTCCGACTTGTTTGTTCATTCTTTGTAGTCATTTTCTGGAAACTTTCTAGTTGTGAATTTAAATTAGAGATTTGCTCATTTATATTATCAAAGTTGTTTTTAATCTCATAATGATTTCTTTTTGCATCTTCTTTATGTGAAATAATTGTCTCCTGAATTAATTGTATAGAATGTATTTCCTTCTGAAAAATGTTTACTTCTCCAGCACTGGAGATGGAGGATCCACCCATGGGTAGTAGACTGTATTCCTGCCCAATCAGATTAAGTCAGCCAAAGTTGCCACGCCCGTCCTGGACCCTAGATTCCAGTCTTGACTTAATCTTGCCCATGGACGGACGTGTAACTCTGGCTCTTAGGCAGGTATAGTCTTGGCTACTGGTGAATCCTCCACCTTCT
>NW_015386388.1:4724960-4762516 GCF_001527695.2 Protobothrops mucrosquamatus | reverse complement strand
AGTTTAGTTTCTGAGCCAGTACGTCCTATGTCAGTCAATGGCTTCGCTCGCGTCAAGACTGGAATCTAGGGTCCAGGACGGGCGTGGCAACTTTGGCTGACTTAATCTGATTGGGCAGGAATACAGTCTACTACCCATGGGTGGATCCTCCATCTCCGTGCTGAGAAAAGGCGTTCAGGTAAGACAACGCCCCTTCTTCTTGAGGCATCACTCCTACAGTTCCCTGGTAAACCTGGCTGGGGCCTTCTGATGGGAGTATTAAGTATGTTTTCCTATCATTTTTGGCTAGATATAAAGGATCCATTTTATTTCCCCCCTCCAGATATTCTATCAGAACTGTTGTAATCCCGATACTAATCTTGTCTTATACCACCAATCTTAATGTCCATAAAACAAAGTCTCGTCTGATTCTTCTAGTCTTTATACATAGCCTTTATAATCCAATAAAGTCCAAGATATAAGTCCACCACTCAAAGCAATATTTTGTAGTAGTCCTTCTGCTCAGGCATCCAAAAATTGTCAATCTGCCAACATTTACGATCCAAAATGTTCAGAGTGTTCAAAATGTTCAACCACCCTAACAGCAATCCAAAAACTTCCCCCAGACAAACATAGTCAGAAATAAAACTTTTCTTCCTCTCCAAAAAGTTCTAAGATTAAAAGTCAGAGCTTAGTATATATTTATAATCCAAGGTCAACAGATTTCAAAACAATTAGGTTCTCACACTGTAGTAAGTATGCCAAAATATTTTTCTCTGTTGCTAGCTGTTCTCTGTTGAGTTAAAAGTCACCAAACAACAAAGAAAGTAGGTTGTTATCTATTTCTAGGCTTTTTGCCAGGTCTGTATCAGTCATTGCAGCTGTGGTGCTATACTCTAATCCACCATTAGATGTCATTCAATATCCATTTTCCAACTCTTAAAATAGAAGGTTAATTTCTTATATTTCACCCCAGTATTTTTTCAAAGAGAAAATCTTAACAATTTTCTCAGTTCTCAGATTTGTCAAAACTATACCTTTATATTACTTTCACTTAGGTGTTAAATGTTTCTGTCCCCTATAAAAAAAATTAAAATGCTGCTTCCATTCCACTGGAAGGGTGGGGCTGCAATCGTCTTCCTTCTCGCATTTGGAAGTTTTTAGCTTCTTGGAAGCCTTTTCCAGGAAATCCAGTTGTAAAATAGTAAAGAAAAAAAATCAGTATTCTCACCCAGTTCCAAACATGCTGTTTACGATCTGCTAATTAGTCTTCCCTCTGCCAGTTTGGAGAGCTTTCCTCGGATCAAATGGATTGACTGCCATCTCTTTGTGATCTTCATCGCCTCTCTGCAGTGCGAAATTGGGCGTGGAAAGCAAAGCCCTGCATTCCTGCATCCATGTTACTACGGTGTCAAACTGGAAGTCTCTGCTGACTCTTGTCCTGATGGGTTTATTCTCCTATGTTGTGCCATGTGTCTGTGAAGTGGTTGTTTTGCTTCTCCAATGTACAGATCTGCCTATGTCCCACTGCACTGTACTGCATATGTTACATTGCTGTTATGTCTGGGTGTTTTATCCTTGGAGCGGACAAGCTTTTGCCTCAGTGTATTCTTGCATTTAAAGTGTGCGTATATGTTGTGTTGGTTGAAAATCCTCCTGAGCTTTTCAGATATTCCTGCAACATATGAAATGACAACATTGCTTAATTTCTTGCTCTTTTCTTTGTCTGTTATGGAAGAGCTTCTGCTTTGTGGATTTTTTTTTTTTAAATTTGATGAAGGCCCCGTTAGGATAGACACAAGTTCTGAGGGCTTCCTTGATGTGTTTTAGTTCTTTTTCATTTCCATCTTTGCTGGTAGACGGACCTTCAGCCTGGTGGTGTAAGGTTCTGGTCATCCCCATTCTGTACTCCAGTGGATGGTGAGAATCAAAATGTAAATATTGATCCATGTGTGTGTGTGTGGGGGGTTAAACTTCAGTGTTAAAACTTCTATCTTCCTTAATGCATGCTGCACAGTCCAGGAAGGCCAGACTATTTTTTTAACACCTTACCATTTGAACATGATGTACCTATCCACAGAGTTGATGTGTTTGGGGAAGGCTTCCAATTCCTGTGTTTTAATCTTGACCCAAATATCAGCCACATAAACCTATACCAGTGAGCAGGTGGAATTTAGTTTAGACTTTGGTTTCTACCTCTTCCATGTAGATATTGGCCACAATGGAGGACACAGGTGAACCCATGGCCCAGCCGTGATTTTGTCTGCAGAAACTTCATTGCATTTAAAATAGGTAGTGGTTAGATAGAGGTCCAGCATGGCACATATGAAGTCTGGGCTGAGGTTGATTCTGTCACCTAATGTGCAATCTTGCAGCAATAGATTTTTCACTACCATGACAACTTCAGTTGTTGGAATGCAAGTGAAGAGTGAAATCACATCTTAAGAAACCATAGTCTCATCCAGATCCAGACTGGCAACCAATTCCCACTTAAATAATTCTTCCTCCATCAAACCTCAGTCTTGAAAAAGCTCTCCTCATAAATCTAGTATTTGCCTGCCTCTTCCAGGCTGAGTAAAGCACTTCATTATTTTACTGCACTCCCCCATACCAAGGTCTGAGTTCTCCCTGTGTCCCATCACTCAGCAAATGGAATCTGGCCCACTCTCTTAACTGCTCCTTTGCTCACCATGAAGAAGAGAGCCACAACTGCAATGGAAAAGAAATGATGGGAGTTCTTGAATAGCCTCTTCAGCAACTACCTGAAAGGAGTGCACACCAGGAGAATGCTGTTCTGGAATGCAAGTTCCAGGAGTGGTTTGAGTCTGATGTGTGCACTTACTTCAAAGCTTTTTACTGCACCACCAATGAGCTCCTGCAACATATAATGAATCAGTATAGGGAACTTTCAAAATCAGTGTGTTCCACTTGCGATATGGGGAAGTTCTTTGCTCTCTCTTTTTTTGCACTCGCAGGATTTGATTTGATTCAGTTTAAGACAATACCTAATGAAAATTAAACAGATGAAAGGCAGGTCATATTCTTTATTATTTTTCCTTCTATCATTTCTGTTGCATTCCTCCTGGGGTGGTAAGAAAACTAGGTATCAATTCGTGATTACCACATCAATAGTTTTCCCAGTAAATGATGCTTGGAAAATTCTTGATGTTCATTTTAAAGCACCAAAGTTCTATTAGGTGAATAGAAACTAATTTTAGGGAAACTAATTTTAAAAATCTAATATTGTTTAGAATAGTGGTTCTCAACCTTTCCTTCAACACAGACCTCCTTTAAATACCTTTTGTGGCCATGAATCATGACCGCAGACCCCCAAGACTTAACTCAAGATTTAAATCATAACATTTCTTCAAGCCTTTGCAGACCCCCTGTGACAACATTATGGACCCGCAGTGGTCTGTGGACCACAGGTTAAAAATTACTGTTTGGAAGACAAAGATCAGCTTCTGGGGAGCGGGAAGGATGGTTCTAACGTACATGTACACCAAAGCATAAGATCTGTCTTGATGGAAAAACCCAGCTGGACTCTGAAATTGCTATTTACTGAAGGATGCTAGAAGAAGACTGCAAGCGTGAATGCAAATTAACAGATGCTGAGTTCAGTTTGTGAACTTGGTCCCTGTTGTGAATTAATAGGGATACTTTTTTCTTTGTAATTTATAAAAAAAAAAAAAAAAAATAAGGAAACGTGATGGCTCCCTGGTATGTTGTAGGTTTTCTAAGAAAAAAAATATTTTGAAAGATGGCAGATAAGTGAACAAGAGCAAACATCTAAACCATTGGATTGCACTAACACTGTTGACATTATTCCTGATTTTGGGCTCTAGATGTTGTTGAATAACAATTGTGACATGACTGACCAGTGATGTAATGACTATGATGGCTGAAGTCAGATTTCAACAATATATATAAGCCAAAATGGGAAGACTGTAACAGAAGCTGGCTATAATGTAAAACTATACTATCTTAGTAAAGCTCTTGAGGATTGAAGTACTTAAAAATGAATCATATTTAGCATGCAAAGGCTACAGCATTTGCAACTACAATGTTTGCAAAGGATGCATTTTTAAATTCACATGTATACTGCACAGCAATGTCTAAAACAAATACAATATATTGAAAACTTGGCATTTACCATTAATATATAACTTTAATGAATTTGTTTCGAGATTACAGTTGCAACTCACTGATTGGAAATAATTCCAAATGTCATAAATCAATGAAAAGTTTTTTCCTGTTAAGATTCATATTCATTTCCTTGTCCCAGCAAGCAGGAGCACCAACATACATTGTGATATTAATGTAAGAATAACCACAACACTTTAAAAGATCAGAAGCTCCAGTCTTTAGCATTGAAATAGACAGCCCACAGGATGCAAGCAGGCCCAGCCCCCCTTTTTTTTGTTTTTCTGGAGCACTGAACACTCACGCTGCCAAAATCCTCAACATATTGCTTATAAATGGAGATATAATTTCCTACTCAGTTCAGTGATAAATTATTGGGATAAAACTGTGTAAGGTGTATACAGCTTTATTGAAAAAGAGAAGTTTTATCTGATTTTGTAATCATTCCATAATCAGGTGTCTATTTTGATGAGAGGCAATCTCTAAAACTTTATTTTTTTTAAGCAGCGTGTCTCTTAGCAACCAAATAATACCCACCCCTGTTCTTGCTATTTTGCCAAGTACAGAGCTGCTTCCTATAAAAATGGATGTTTACTCTTTGCTTTTTTCCCAGATTGCCAAATAAGCTCTTTGACCTAGAACAGACAACTACTGCCCAGTCATTTGTCTGCCAGGCAGTTGGTGGGCAGAATCCAGAATGTACTCCTGTTTGCTCGCTGAATTGCAAGCCCTGCATGCTGGGGGCTAACCCCCCACTCCCAAGGCTCCATTTCGATGCCAGATCTTGGAGTCAATATGTGACCCATGTAGTTCTTCAACCTGACCTCCCCTTCCCTGTTGATCAGTCTGTCCATCTCCTTGAGGTCCATACCTCCCCGGTCCCATAGATCATCCATTCTCAAGACTGTAAAATCTCAAAGCCCAGGAAGAAAATGGAAAGATATTCAAAAATACATTGGGACCCAAATTAAAAAAAAAAAGGAAAAGCAAAGCAAAGAAAAATGGTCTTTTATTCTGTGCTTAGAACATTTCTGTAAGGAATCTACTAAAAATAAGTGTTTTGCCTCCAATTTCTTTTCCAAAGTATTCATGATAATGTAATCAACCATCCTTGCCTTAATCCATTCAAGAATTAAAGGATAGTCAGAGGACTCTTTGGCTGATTTTTAATAAAACTTAGCAAAGCCTATGTGTTTCCAAAGACTAGATTGTTTATAATATGAATGGGTCATTTTTTGCAGACCGTGTGTCATATTTGCTTTCAAGATCTGCAGTTCCCAGAATGGATAGGGCTAGCAAAACATTTGATTTGTTGTATTAAATAACACTTCAGTTATCCAATAGTAAGTTGAGTTTTTTCCCCAAATAATGACTGTGACTCAGTAGATCTATCTTTTAAGAATAGAACCACCTCTTCTTTTTATGATACTGCTTCCACTTAGTTTTTCTTCTCCCCATTTCTCTTTCTTTCCACTCTCAGTATAGTTGCTTTTTAGTCCAATTAGTCCAATTCCTTTCTGCTTTCTTCCACTTATTATTATTCTGCTGAAAGAAAGGAACAAAATATATCTCTTTACACACTTCTATGTTTCTGTCTGCATGCATTCAAGCAATGAAATAGTTAGTACACGCAGACTGGGATCAATTAATCTACTAAATAACCTAAATTTACAGGCAATTAATTTTAATTAGACATTATTTACTCAATGCCCCATTTTGTAGTGTGAAATAAACCCACAATACATACATGTGAAAATGTATCACAAACATCCACTTAATAGAGGAATGGGTGAGCCTCCAAATTTCAGATTCTTACAATGATAAGATGGGGAAGTTGGATATTATGTCCCTATGTCCTATTCTGTCTCTCTTCCTTTTCTGGAGGCCGCCTTAAGTTGAGAGTCACTTTTACTAAGGGTAAATGCAGTAGATTGGTGGATGTGTTATTTATATTTTTGCTTTCCTCCTTTCTTTACTTTAAACATAATTCAGTAGAGGTTTTAAGAGGCACTTGGAGAGAGGTAACAATGCTCTGAGGTCCCAAAGGTTCGTTTTCAAGAGGGAACTGGACTTTCTTTATTAATCCTTGTCCAGTTGCTCTTGAGAAAGTACCTTTGGGACAACCATGACTTGGGTGACTGAGACTCTCCATAGACAAAAGCTCTGAGGACACAGATGGCAGGCACACTTCTGGCTTATGACAAGGAGAATGACCATTTCCAAATGGGGAAGAGAATTCAGAGCAAGACTTAATTTGTATAGGGGGGCGGCCGGGCCGGGGGCGGCGGGGACCCGACGATGCAGCCATGCCACCGCCACCAGAGCCGCTGCCTCCCATCCTGCTCCCCCTCCCTGCCCGTTCAGCTGAGGACGCGGTGGAGGCCGGGCCGGGGGTGGCGGGGACCCCCGACAATGCTGCAAGAGAGAGAGAGAAAGAGAGAGAGGAAAGAGAGAGAAACAGAGGAAAAGAGAGAGGAAAGAGAGAAAGAGAAAGAGAGAGGAAAGAGAGAGAAAGAGAAAGAGGGAGGAAACAGAGAGAGAGAGAGAGAGAGAGAGAGAGGAAAGAGAAAGAGAAAGAGAGGAAAGAGAGAAAAGAGAGGAAAGAGAGAAAGAGAGAGAGGAAAGACAGAAAGAGGGGGAGAGGAAAGAGAAAAAAGAAGAAAGAGGAAGAGAGGAAAGAGAGAGAGAGAAGAGAGAGAGGAAAGAGAGAGAAAGAGAAGAGAGAGAGAGGAAAGAGAAAGAGAGAGGAAAGAGAGAAAGAGGAAAGAGAAAGAGAGAGGAAAGAGAGAGAAACAGGAAAAAAGAAGAGAGAAAGAGAAAGAAAAGAGAGAGAGAAAGAGAAAGAGGAAAGAGAGAGAGAAGAGAAAGGAAAGAGAAAGAGAGAGAGGAAAGAGAGAAACAGGAAAAAAGAAGAGAGAAAGAAAGAAAAGAGAGAGAAAAAGAAAGAGGAAAGAGAGAGAGGAAAGAGAAAGAGAAAGAGAGGAAAGAAAGAGAGAGGAAAGAGAAAGAGAGAGGAAAGAGAGAAAGAGGAAAGAGAGAGAAACAGGAAAAAAAGAGAGAAAGAAAGAAAAGAGAGAGAGAGAAAGAGAAAGAGGAGAGAGAAGAGAGAGGAAAGAGAAAGAGAGAGAGAGGAAAGAGAGAGAAACAGGAAAAAAGAAGAGAGAAAGAGAAATAAAAGAGAAAGAGAAAGAGGAAAGAGAGAGAGGAAAGAGAGAGAGAAAGAGAGAAAGAGGGAGAGGAATGGCGCTTCTCCAACCAGGCTGGGTGGAGCCGGCAGAGCGGCCTTCCTCCCCCCCCCTCCCCGGTCTGCTGGATGGGGGGTTGGGGGTCACCACAACATGAGGAACTATATTAAAGGGTCGCGGCATTAGGAAGGTTGAGAATCTATTGTTTTTTTTGCAATTCAAAATTGCCATGGTACTTATGGAGGTCTTAACTGGTAGCAGAGATGGTTAGAGCAATTTGCTCCATCTTGGATACATGAAGATCTTACTATTCACACTATACCGAGGGAAGACATTGTTAACGTAACAATCCACACATTTTGTGATCCAATCCACACATTTTAAAACCTAGCAGGTGAAGCAGTCTCTCCTTAGGTGTTAGCGCCATCTGCTGTTGCAAAAAGGATAGGCACACGATTTACTTAACACGCTAGTTCAGCCTTCCCAGCTTCGTGATCCCTGTTAAATCTAGAGATTTAACAGGGATTCCTAGAAACCCCTGCTTCAGAATTCTGACAATGTTAGTCTCAAATATATCTCAGTATAGTCTCAGGATTCCAGTTAGAGGGATACAGAATTGGGTGAAAGAAAATAAGCTGTAAGAACCATGACTTCTTACTTAATGAAATCCCAGCCTAAGGAATAGATAATGAGAAGTTGCTGACCACTTTATTCAAATATTTCCGCAGAATGTGCACAGTGTGGAGGAGGATATTAAAGAATAACAGCAAAGATGACTTACCTTGTCAGTAAGATTATAAGATTTCTACCCGTTTTAGAACTGAGAAGCCAATGCAATCAATTGTTCTCCATCACAGCCAAAAAGCCCTAAATATATCAAATGCAGCATGTGACTATAACAGGGGAGATAGAACATGCATCCCAGAAAAAAATCACCACTATTTAAGTTCCTTATAGCTTGAATGAGCTAGGGCAACAAGGAAAAAGAAACAGTTTTATCCAGTGCTTTTTTGTAAAAGTAAAAAAAAAAAAAGATGCCAGAACTCACACACATCATACTACCTGCTTTGCCTACCCTACAAGGTTTACCTTTGTAGTTAAAAAAAAAACCTTCAATTTTTAGTGTATCTAAAAGACTGGGATTTTGTTCAAGGTAAGTTAATACTATTAATGTTACCACGCACTGTGTGGCTTTAAATTACAAGAAGGCATTTTATTAATCTTTTGGGACATTTACCATTGGCATACCCATTTAGTTTAATGAGTGAAAATGTCAGCTTTCTATGTGGAATGAAATTGGCCCAATAAAACAAAGTTTGGTTGCTTGTAAAAGATTGAATTATTTTTAAGATGTTGTCAAACAAGGTGGAAAAATTTAGATTTGGAGTTTAATATGGATATTGACTTGAAACAAATTAAAGTTGAAACTTTGTCAGTGAACAGATTACTTTTAATTTACCTTTAAGTTAAACCCAATTTAATAAATAGATCTGATTAAACCTCATACTGTAGGTCTGCCTTTACATCTGACTAATACATAATTAATATATATTAATTATATATTTCTTTCCTCTCGCTTCACCTCTTTTTAACCTCACATATACCCCATCTTCTGTAAGGGAAGGCAAAAGGCTCACTCACCCTCTCGTGAAAGATGGCCTCCATGTTTATGTGTCTCCCACCGCCACCATCGGCTTCCACACCACATGGTCCAACCCATCCAATCAAGCCACACTCTGGCTGTGGTGCTCTGGCACCTCATGGCTCCTCCTAGAGAAGGCAGACAGCTCCGGAGGGGACCCCGCTCGCACCGTACCACCAGCAGGGCATTTTCAAAAGCAAACGAGGATAGGAAGGGCAACAATAGGAAAAGAACGCATCTCTGGAAAATCCGTCAAAAAAAGGTGCCGGAACTCTATTCCGGTGCATTCTATGACAAAAAAAAGCCCTAATTTTATCAAGAATTATCCTCTCATTACTTCTAGGAGTGGGAACATTCAGTGTGCCTGCTTTGTATCTACCTACCCTACTCCTTTTCAGCGAATGTTTGCAAGGAAGATCTTTGGGCTGGTCAGCTATGGTGGAAAAGTTCACCATGGGGAAGAACTCTGAGGGTAAATTTCCTTTTCTTCTCACTAACCCCATACAGTCCCCATGCAAGAAATGATGATGATGATGATGATGATGATGATGATGATGATGATGATGATGATATTCTCATATGTGGAAAGGGAGGGGGACAAAGCCCAGGAGCTATGCTTCACAATAATAGTCGCAGTTCCATGGAGTAGCTTTTTTCCAGAAGCCAGGTTAACAGCAACTCCGAGATATTTTGGAAGCTAGTTAAAATGGAATTGTCTCAGAGACGTTTTGAGGAATGGGAACTTTTTGATTGTGAATGTTTAATTTTTTGTTGTAGATGAGTTTTTATGCTTCTTGCTTCTTGTTATGTTTATCACAATTTTAGGTCTTAATAACATTAATCACTGAGAGCCTACTATGTGATCATGGCAGCATACAAAATTGACATATAAATAAAATCTCTTTTTGCCTGTGAAGAGTGAGTGTTCAGTTCCTTCCAAGGATAGTAGGTTGGCATTTGGAATGACAAAAGATGATGATTCTCAAATCCCCTCTCACCCACTACTATCACTCAAAAAGAAGAAGAAGGAGAAGGAGAAGGAGGAGGAGGAGATCTGATGAACTTTTGAAACCCATATTATAAGTATCTTCCAGAAAAATAAAGTATAGCATATTGGAATTATAAATTGGATAAAAGAAATCTGATTGGAAAAACAAAGGCAATGTTCAGAAATTATATATAACCACAAGAGGGAGGTCAAGTACTGTTCAGCTTGTGGAAATTCAAATTACAGCTAGTCATGTTTAGAATACTATCAGGCAGGTCCAACACACCTACAGACCATGTGGCCCTGGACAGCTAGTAATGTGGCCACACAAGATCGTAAACTTTTAATATTATTACATGCTTTTCAGCTATTTTAACTATGTTCTATATTTTATATGCATCCCCAAACAATTTCTCTTCATTCAGTGTGGTCCAGGCAAGCCAAAATGTTGGTCATGCCTGCGGTCAACTGTTTGACAGTGGATAGTGGATAGAAAAGTCCCAGCAGCTATAGCTAAATGGGAAAATTAATCTTAAATGTTTTTGATCAAAATCTATTATTTGGCTGTCAAGATAATTTGGAGCAACTTTTATTTTAAAATTGTATGGATGCTTTTCCTATGCAACCAAAAGCTTATTCCCTTTAATATTTAATAATATTTAAGCCATAGAATCAGTGGTGGGATTCGGTTAGTTCGTACCGGTTCAGCAGAACTAACACCTAATTTTTTGTTGAGTTCGGCGAACCAGTTATGATAAATCTGAGTCTCCACTCCTGGACTTCCCATCTCCATTTTTTCCAAGTTTTTTTCAATCCGATGCTGAGGTTTTCTCTGTCGGTTCCTCCCTTCAGCCATTCGGGTCTTGCCACTCTCACACTCCTCAGGGTGATGGAGGAAGTTCTCCAAAACACCAACCGAAGCTGACGCCCTGTTCCATGCCAAGGGAGACCGCCTCCATCACCCTGCAAGCAGAGGCAAAGAGGGGCGGGCAAGGCAGGCGATCAGGATGTGCTGCACGGCGGCAACAAGCAGAGGCAGACAGGAGAAGGCTTTCCCCCCCCCGCCTCCGCTTGCTGCTGCTATGCAGCACGTCCAAATAATCTGTCTCCCCCCCCCCCCCAACCACCTCCGCTTGTAGGGTGACGGAGGAAGTCTCCCTTGGGCTTCTCCCACTTTCTCCTTTTTCCTCCTCCTTTGAACAGCCCTTCGCTCCTGTTGCTGCTTTTTCAGTCTCAGATCTCAGTTTGTCCGGAGCCTGTGCAGAGGATCTTTGGAAAGAAAACCCCACAGCAATCGGGGGGTGGGAACCATTCCCTTCGCTTTTGGACCGGCTCCGAAATGGGATGAAACGAGCAGTCCGAGGACTCCAATCTGGTTTTGCAGCAAGCAAGGGGATTGGAGGCACGTGAATGCATGCTAGTCTGGCGTCTCAAAAAAACTGCCCCCCCCCGTGCTGGATTTTTGCTGCCATACTGTTTAACTTTTTTAAAAGTTTACTTAAATAAATCCAGCAGTGGGGGGAAAAAACCCAATTTTTTGAGACGGCAGACTAGAGTGCATTCACGTGCCTCCAATCCCCTTGCTTGCTGCAAAGCCAGATTGGAGTTCTTGAGCCGCTCCTTCTAGTTCATTTCGGAGCCGGTCCGAAAGTGAACGGATTGGTTCCCACTTCACCCGATCGCTGCGGGGCTTCGTTTCCAAAGACCCTCTGCACAGGTTCCGGACACAACTCTGGGATTGAAAAAGCAGAAACAGGAGCGAAGGGCTGCTCAAAGGAGGAAGAAAAAGGAGAAAATGGGAGAAGTCACTACCGAACAGGCGAGGCGTGACAAGTGTCGGGGCGTGGTAGGCCTGGCTGCTGGGGCCCTTCAGCACAGCAAGCGGTTGCGGGGTTCATGGAGCAGCTCCCCCCCTCCTGTCTCATGGCAGCGCCCTCCCCACTTCACCCCCCCAGATAACCAGTTGTTAAATTATTTGAATCCCACCACTGCACAGAATATCTAAAAAGATGACTGCAATGTCTTAACCCAGGGGTAGGCAACCTTGGCTCTTTTAAGACTTGTGGACTTCAACTCCCAGAATTCCTGAGCCAGCCATGCTGAGGGGAAAGGAAGAGGTTTCCAAGCTGAGGAATTCTGGGAGTTGAAGTCCACGAGTCACAAAAGAGCCAAGGTTGCCTACCCCTGTCTTAACCGAAGCCAGCCTTATATTTGAGACGTGCTGTTTCTCTATGGCTACTTTGCTATGATACCCCAGCTGTCTCCCTTAAAATGCAAATACTTGAGAGTAAGCATGATATTAATTCCCAAATGTTCTCTTTTTCTAAGATAATTTCCTATAAAAGCATTCATAGAGTGAATGTGTGCATTGTGGTAAGCCATAATTTGTTTAATTAGAATTTATTAATAAACCACTATTGTCTGGGCCCACGTAATATGCCAAGTCATAAAACATGGTTTACAAATTGCACCATGGTTTAGTGCTTTTAATGAACCCAGTAGTAACAGGAGTCCTTGGGTTAGATCCATATACAGTTCCATATGTAATCATAGTTTAAACAAATGTTTAATGTTTTGGGATTTTAATAGATTTTATTCAAAAGGGTCTATAGCTTTGAGTAATTATAGATTCATATTTTGCTTCAGCATTCATGTGTTATCAGAGTCACATAACTGGCATTGCCCATGGCGGCATGCTTAGAAGACAACATAAGCTACTCAGCAATTGTAGGTGTCGTAGATGAATACCATCATGTCTCAGTTTAGCAGAAAATGTCTGTTGAGCGTTTCTCAACACTTGAAAAACTAATTCTTTCCATTATTCTGGAATAAGTTTTGTGATTATGTAGCTAAACTAAGAAAGAAAGAAAAACAACATTATTCTGAGCCAAAATTTCTTAAGAGAAACTATATATCAAAACATCTTAATGGGTATGTGAAGTAATGCTGATCATGATCCAGTTCATTAATAAATCATTGAAATATCCCTGGGAGGTACAGCATATGCAAATAAAAGCTTGTTGCATCAATAGCTCCAAGATGTGAGAATTATTTCTAATTGTGTTGATGGCGAAAGCATGTAGATATCTGATTTAATTTTTAAATCAGCCATTACCAATATGGTTGCCATTCTATGCATGGACTTCATCTCCCAGAGTTCTCCAACCAGTATAAACATCACTAAGAATTGTGGGAACTGAAGTCCATATATTTACAAGATAACAAAGATGGGAACACACTTCTCTAAAGCATTTTAGGTAATTGGAAAACTGGGAATATACCAGCAAGAATAACTACATGTGAACAGTGTTTGGAATGTGGAATGGAACAAGTCACACAAAGTAAAGTCAGCATGTACTACAGAAACAGAATTAAAGTCAAAGCCAGCAATTTATGTATTCCCCATACATAATCTAAATTAATATGTGATACTGGCAAGCAGCAATATCCAGACCTGATTAGCATAGCTGTACCAAGTGGATGCTGATTATAGAAGTATCCTTTCTTATTATGAAAAAACATTTTTCTGAGCTGCTAATTAGCCAGGTATATACACGACTACAGGTGCTGTTTTCTACTTTTAAAAAAGATGTACGAACTTTTTCTACAACTAATTTATTTTTGTTTCCAAATTAGCTACTGAAATAATGCATCACTGAAATAATTTTAGCCTATGGGAGGTGGTTTAATCTAAAACTACCTTCCAGGCTAAAATTATTTAATTGTAGAATTGAACACAGGAATATTGCACAAAAGTAGAAACCATATCTTTTTGAACTCTATAGCACTTAACTATAGAAAAGGGGCAGGCAATCTTTTTGGGAACAAAAGCTATATTTGGATTTTGCATAGTGTGCGGGCCACATATTTACATTTAATTAAAATAATATGATGACATTAACAATACTTCCTATTCATACATTAATTGTTTAGCCACGCCTAAGCATTTTGAGCCAACACGCAGCCTTGGAGCGTCATCTTGTACAGTTCTGATTTAGAATAGCTTCTGTAGGCAGGACCAGTTTACTAAAGGCTACTAACATTGGATGATTGAATATCTTATATTTCTCACGCAAGTCTAATTTTTAACTCAGAATCCCAGCCAGAAGGGATTAAAAAAAGAGATTAAATGTCTTGGACTGAACATTTTATTTCAGAAGCTGGGAGAACCTCTTGGCAATTTCCCCTTCTACATGTCCCAATCTTCTTTCTCTTTTTGTGTCCATGTGCTATCCCATCATTCTTTCTTTTGTTCTCATCATTACCAACTCCCTCTTTTAAATGCCCACTCTCCTCTGTTTCTCTCGACTCCCTTGATTAATTCTTTTTATTTCCATCCTCTCCAGTCCAGTTCAGAGTTCACCTCTATCTCTGCCAAGCTATTGTGCTTCTTTTCAATACAATCCTCTTTGCTGACTACCCATCACATCCCTGCTATTCGCCCTATTGTCAGGATTCTGCCTTTTCCCCAGTTCCCTACTCCATCCAATATTTTTTGTCCTCCATTCCAGGATCCATATTCCCTCTCTTCTTCCATCCTCCACCGTCCAAACCTTTGCCCTGATTCCTTGTCCCTGCTATTGTTCTTGTCATTTTCTTATGCTATTGTTCTTGTCACTTATTTAACTGGGCTAGGCAGGGCTTTTTTTGTCATAGAATGCCCAGAACGGAGTTCCAGCACCTTTTTTGGATGGAACCTTGTAGGGTAGGCAAGGTGGGTTGTATGACATGTGTGAGTTACGGCACCTTTTTTTTTTTTTTACAAAAAAAGCACTGGGGCTAGGCAATAGGAAGAATGGTATTTGGGAGGAGTATAATATCAAGTGAGAAAATATACCGTATATACTCGAGTATAAGCCGAGTTTTTCAGCACATTTTTTGTGCTGAAAAATGCCCCCCTCGGCTTATACTCGAGTCAGCGTCTCAAGAACTGAGGAAAGTGAGTACCGTAGTTCTTTTGGGGGGGGGGAAATCTATGCAATCAAAATATTGACTCGAGTCAATATTTTTTCCCAGTTCTTTGTGGTAAAATTAGGTGCCTCGGCTTATATTCGGGTCGGCTTATACTCGAGTATATACGGTATGTGTTTCTGAATGATGGCTTATTTGAAGATTATATTATGTACAATTATGAACAATATTTTATCTCTATACATAGGAATGTATTAAGTGCTAGACAATGACTGGGAAGATGTGAGATTCAGAATTTCTCTCTAACAAAAAAACTGAGTGATTTTAGGCCAATCTTTTTTTTCAGTCCAGTCTATCTCAGAGGACAAGAACAAACATTTTTCCTCATGTTTTTTTTCTTTTTTTAGAAAATTCAGCTATGATAACCCTAGCTAGGAACTTCTACTGAACCATTTCACAGTAGAAAATTAATCTGTTCCCTTGTCAGAATGAATTGCAAGGAGCACAGAAAATGCTTTGTGACAGTATAAATTAGTCAACCTTGAGTCAAAGAGCATGCCTGGCTTTTTAGAAAATTAAATATATATTTATTATGCAAATAAGCCTCTGGTAGAGGAATACTCATTCATTACCAACAGGTTTTATGAAATAATGTTTCACAAAGAGGTACTGGCATTGTACCTCAGGGGATGGGCATCTTTAAGACATGTGGACGTCAATTCCCAGAATTCCTCAGCTAGCTTTACATTGTTCTGCTTGATCACCATCACCAATGACCAAAAATCAGCTACTTTTTGAGCAGAGTAAACAGCCATCTCTGTTTTTCCAGCTGAACAGCCTTGCAGAGACTGCAGGGAGGACCTGATATCCACCTCAAAGCTTCAACTTTAACTAAAGATAAAAAGGCCATAAAAATTATAGTTTGTAGTTTGCTGTATGGTTTTCATGCAGTGGCAGAGAGGTAGTAACAAATACCTCCCTCAATGATTCTACTACAGGTAGTCCTTGAGTTACAACAGTTCATTTAGTGACCATCCAAACTTATAACGGCACTGAAAAATGTGACTTATGACTGTTTTTCACATGACCATTGTAGCATCCCCATTCAGATGCTTGGTGACTGGTTCATATTTATGATGGTCGCAGTGTCCTGGGGTAATGTGATCACCTTTTGTGACCTTCTGACAAGCAAAGTCAATGGAGAATCCAGATTCACACAACAGCCACGTTACTAACTTAACAAATGCAATGATTCACCTAACAAGTGTGGCAAGAAAAATTGTAAAATGGGGCAAAACTCACTTAACGAATGTTTCACTTAGCAATATAAATTTTGGGCTCAATTATGATCGTAACTCGAGGACTACCTGTATGCTCTTGCATCACACAACATGCAGTTCAGCCTTGTACATATTTGGGCTGGATCTCAAAGTATTTGGAGTCAGGCAGTTTTTTGTGAACAGAGAATAGAGATTGCTCAATATAGAAGCCACCTGCCTCTCCCATACACACACACACACACACACACACACACAGAGAGTAAAATCTACTCCACAGACGGAGCTCAGCGAAACCAGGCAGGAATGAGTAGCCTTTGTGTGCCCAGTGGTTGGGTTATTTTTTCTCTTCTACAGCATGTCTGTTTTCATTAGATGCACAATTTGTGGTTAGAGCACTTGTCATCAGAGGCCAGTAATAATTATAATGGTTTTAAAAGAAATGTTACAGAAAAGCTCTTGAGGGGAAAAAAAGTTTTTTTAAAAAATAGGAGAGGATGGTACATTTCTTAGCTAAACATATAACAAGTAGTAGGCTTTATTATAATGAACGCTTATTCTATGGAGGTTTTATCCATGCCATGTCATCATATTTGGCAGAATACAGTATTGTGTAAAGAAGCCTTACCTTGCATGACAAGCATTTCCAGCTCCTTTGAATTTCAGATACAAAATCTTAAATGTGATTTATTCACATTCATCAAACACAATCACTTTGTAATGCAACTTGGAAGCCACAGTCATATTCTGCAAAAGAAACTGCCTCTGTTGAAAATTGTAAGTGGTCTTTTAGCTTGCTTTTCCCAACCATGAAGTAATTCAAATAGATATTTTTTTTTCCAAATATACATCTGCCAAAAATGCTGATTTTTTTTATTCTGCCCCACTTCACCCTCTATTTTATATACACTTCACAACATATTTTTTTCTATTGCTTTTATGAGCAGAAGCTGTGACTTTCCACTCATAGCTTCAATAACTTTCAGGATAGAAGAACTTTGATCTTAGGATACAGATGGCCAACATGTCTTTAGTAATAAGACATTAAATGTAATTCATTTAATACTGATTGAATACTGGGAGGAGATTGGGGAGGAAGGGGGAGAAAGTAATGTTGTGAAATAGACACCATAGAAAGATTTTTCTGGAAGTCAGCTGCATGTAGGCCTCAAAAGCGCCCTAATTTATAGGTCTGCAGTAATGCAAAGCAAATCCTCAGTATTCAACCTATGAATTATTTAAAAACAAAACCAAACCTAGATTTCTTCATATTCATTGCCACTGGCAAGCATATTTTTCTCCTTGACACTAAGATTTTATGCTTCATTTACCTGTTAAGAAATTCTGATGATATCATTATTATTTTAGGGTAATTATTGACTTATCTCCAATCATACACTGTGTTGGTTGTTTAGACTTGCTGGGAAGTATTTCAAACCTCCTTTGAATTTATCTGTGTTTATCTTGTAGAGAGACAACACCTTTGGATTGAACACAAGCATAAATGCCCTTCCCTTTCGAGAGGCATCAAGCTGTTCTCTTCAGGGATGTTGCTCAAACTTGATTAAACCCTGAAAGTTCCAGCTAACAAAACTTTTCAATAAGCACATGCATGCTAGCATTTAACATCTACTTAGGAGCAGGACAGGTTTCTTGGCAGTGACATCAATCTATGAACTACTGCAATGCATTCCACTCACATTATACATGCCTCTTGTATACAACTTTGTAAGAATGTGTAACATTTCAAAGACAATAATTAACAATACAATCAAACTGGAGCTAAAATTACATTTTGAGCAAGTTCCAAATGTGGTAACATTTCCCCCCTTCACTAAATTATTGGTTCCAGGACACATTTTATTACTGATGTAATATTAATGAATTGTTGACCGTTCATTTTTAATCTTCCTGCTGCATGATAATTCTGAAGGAGAGGACATTAGGAAATAACTGTAAAGAAGGAGAGATCCCAGGTTTATGTAGTTCCTGCAAATGTTGCTGTATAGTAAATCCAGTTTTCATGAGCTAGTGAAGGATGCTGGAAATTGAAAGATCTGAAGGGTCACAAATTTCTCCTCTCTTTAGAGGGTGATTGTGAGCTCTATACTGGACCATTTATGCAAGCTCAAGAGAAAATGCATTATCAAAACTGGGGACAAAAGAGGATATCTACAGACATACAATATGAATGCATATGTGAAGTAATTATTTTTAAATGAAAGTAAATACATCTCAATATTGCAAAGAAGTCTGTGGCCTGTAGTTTGTGAATCTTTCATTTGTTGATAGAAAATGTCAAGAAATTAGCTTAAAATGTAAAGGGACTGTAGTTTATGAAGTTTATGCTCTATTTTATTCTACTCTACTCTACTCTATATTCAAGATTTTATGCCACTTTTACAAATCTCTCAAATTAAATTAAATTAAGTTAATGAGATGACAAGATTCAAATGATCCGTACCCTTTGGACTTCTTTCTCTCATTCATTCATTCATTCATTCAATCATTCATTCATTCATTCTCTCTTTCTCTCTCCCCCCTCTTAGATGCGAACCTTGTTCTAATTATACAAGTTATACAAAAAACTTGAAACAAATTCACAGAAAAAATCCTGAGTGAGAAGCTTAAAAAATACACTACAAATTCAACTACTCTATACACTAATAGTTCTGAGCCTTGAAAAACATTTTGCTGTGTAGGGTTTCATCAACCTTCAATGGAAATCTTATTTCCCTTATCTCCCCCCCCACACACACACACCTTTTTTTCTTTGATGGGATGATTTGCTCATTGCTCTCATTTCCTTTATGACCCATGATCTTTATGAGATGTAGCCTCAGTGCTCACTAAATATCTTCTGTGGAATTGATTTTGATAATTTGCAAGAAAAGATTGTAAAATTGGGAATGTATTTGGTACTTTCTATCTTAAAATTTTTGACTAAGATCAGACCAAGCAGCAATTTCATCTCAAATTTAAAAAACAAATAATAATCTATGCAACTCTGAGTTTTTGTAAAAGGATGTTGCATTCCAATGTCATCCCATAGGCCACGTGTGTCAAACTTGCAACAAGTGACGTGTCACGACGTATCGTGACTTTTGCATTGCCAGAACTGGGGTGGGCGTGGCCTCCATATGATGCAACCAGCCCGCGGCCCGGCAGTTTGACACCCCTGCCATAGGCAATCCAGGAAGTGCACTGGTTAGAAAGAGGCTAGATAAAAGTGTGAACGAACAAGATGGAAACCCCCTCAGCCCCATAATATGTAGACGTAGTTCAGGGCTTTAATACCCTGAATATGAGAAGTTCAAGCTTTCTGAATTTGGTGACAAATTGATTTGCATCTCTTGCTAATCAGACCTTGATTATATATAATATTTTCATTTTCTAAATATTCAAATACAATCTCATTTGAAATGTGTGATTATATGTTTAATGCAAATATCATTTTGTAAATACTTATTTTGGGGATTTCTGTATATTTGTGTATATGTGAGTATAATTTGCATTTAGATACCAATATTTATATGAATCTATTTGGCAGGGATAACCAGTTAATGCAGAAATAAACCTGAAATTTGGATGAATATATTCAAAAGTGACATAGATTAAAATAAATGACTTTGTTCTTATATGGCAAAAAGAGTTAGATTTGAAGAGGAATGTTATTCTGTAATTTCTTTGAAGAGATATTAGATAGTTGTATGTTGCTATGTCTTAAATACTAACGTTAATTAGCATCTTTTTGCAAATGACTCACAGTTAATAGCTGAAAAAGCCCTCCTGCAATTAGAAATTTTTTTCTAGGTTATCAGGCGATAATTGCAATTAACCTAACTTTGAAAATATTATCTATTCTAGCCTGTTATTTTATCATCAATATACAATCTGCATAAATTTAGTTAACAGATCTGCTTTGATACTATTCCCAGCTGATCCAGTTCTGACTTAGAAAATAATTTTGCAATTTGAAATTATATTTTCATTGTCATAATTTTATGACCTTTTTTGCCATGGATGCTCAGTGAATCACTGTAGAATCATTCAGTCATTAAACAGATATGGTTTCCCCATTGACTTTATATGTCAGAAGTCGGCTGAGAAAATTGCAAATGGTGATCACATGACTTCAACTGTCATAAATATATGTTGGTTACCAAGTGCCCAGATTCTGATCTGTCACCATGGGGAAGCTGCAACTGTGAGGACTGGTTGTAAGTCACTTTTTTCACTGCTGTTGCAACTTTGAATAGTCGCTAAACAAATGATTGTAAGTCAAGGACTGCCTGTCAATTAAAACCCATCACAGCACAAGAGCATTGGGTTTGGAAAAGCCACCCACTGCATTTTATTAAAGCAACTGGAAATGTATCCTATTAGCATTCTTTCCTTAGACTTACTTTTCTCTTTTTAACCTCCCATGGAAATTATTGCCCCAAATGCCTGAAGGGTTAGTAAGATTGTAAACAGGAAGGGAGGCTTCTATAAGGCAATTTTCTTATTAAATGCAGACTTAGTAATTACTACAGGAAAGTCCAGGAAGACCTCTAGAGAACCATTTCTAGTCACTTAACGAACATCTCAGAGCTTTCATCAACCTACCTCCATTTGTAAGAGCTGACTGTCCTGCTACTAATTCAAATAAGTTGCATCCCATTTTTACAGGAACAAAAATGTCTAATATATATCGGGATGGAATTATTCTCCCATAGTCTTTCTGAAAGTTTCAGTGAGCAGCCACACACCTTTTCCTTAGTAGTAGTAAAATGTAAGCAAAAACTGATTTAAAATCTGAAGAGTTTCCAATCTCTCCAGAACTTTTGTGAATCGACTGTTTCTTTAAAAAAAATGTTAAGTTTACCTATTCACTACTACTGTATAAATTTCCAGGGTTAATTAGAATTTACAATTCATTTTTAATTTGCAATTTAATTCCAAGAAACAAGTCAATTCAAAGATCTGATTTAATAAAAATGTGTTTGTATGCACTGACTATGAATCAGTTTAAAGGCACCCAGTTTGATTCCAATTTGAAGGAGTAATTTGAGTGAATTGCTTTTCAATTGAATCTCAGTCAAAGTTTCACACAATCCTATTGATTACCCCTAGATCATGGATTACTGTGGAAATTTGCTGTTTGCCGAAAGGGAGGGGGAGAGAAAGAGAGATTGCTAAACTTCTAAATAAAACAAAGTGATTATTTTTTCTTAACAAGCATCCTCCTGGTCTACAGTTCTTAGAAAGGAAGTCCTTGACATGACTATAATTGAGCCCAAAATTTCCATTGCTAAGCAAGGCAGTTGTTAAGTGAGTTTTGACACATTTTACAACCTTTTTTGCCACATTTGTTAAGTGAATCACTGAAGTTGTTAAATGAATCATGCAGTCATTAAGGGAACCCCATTGCCTTTGCTTGCCAGAAGCCAGCTGGGGAGGTTACAAATGATGTTTATGATGCAACTTCCATAAATACATGCCAGTTGCTAAGTGCCCAAATTTTGATCACCTAACCATGTGATGCAACAGTCATAAGTGTGAAAAACCAGTCATTTTTTCATGCTGTTGTAACTTTGAACAGTCACTAAAGAAATAGTTGTAAGTCAAGGACTATTTCTATACCAAAATTCTTCAAGTGTCAGCGTTTTAATAATAATAATAATAATAATAATAATAATAATAATTATTATTATTATTATTATTATTATTATTATTATTATTATTATTATTATTATTATTATTATTATTATTATTATTATTATTATTATTATTTAAAAAAAGGTGGAAGGGACCTTGGAGGTCATCTAGTCCAACCCCCTGCTCAGGCAGAAAACCCTTTCAGACAAATGGCTGTCCAGTCTCTTAAAAACTTCCAGTGTTGGAGCATTCACAGTTTCTGGAGGCAGGTTGTTCCACTGATTAATTTTCTAACTGTCAGGAAGTTTCTCCTTAGTTCTAGGTTGCTTCTCTCTTTGGTTAGCTTCCATCCGTTGCTTCTTGTCCTGCCTTCAGGTGCTTTGGAGAACAGCTTGATGCCCTCTTCTTTGTGGCAGCCCCTGAGATATTGGAACACTGCTATCATGTCCCCCCCCTCGTCCTTTTCTTCATTAAACTAGACGTACTCAATTCCAACAACCATTCCTTATATGTTTTAGCCTCCAGTTTCTAATCATCTTTGTTGCTCTTCTCTGTACTCTTTCTAAAATCTCAACATCTTTTTTACATCATGGTGACCAAAACTGGATGCAATATTCCAAGTGTAACCTTACCAAGACATTGTAAAGTGGCATTAACACTTCACGTGATCTTGATTCTATCCCTCTGTTAATGCAGCCTAGCACTGTGTTGGCTTTTTGGGCAGCTACAGCACAGTGCTGGCTCATATTTAAGTGATTATCCACTAGGACTCCAAGATCCCTCTCACAGTTGTTACTATTGAGCAAGGTACCATCTATACTATACCTGTGCTTTTGGTTTTTCTTACCTAAATATAGAACCTTACTTTTTTCACCATTGAATTTCATTTTGTTAGATAGCGCCCAGTGTTCAAGTCTGTCAAGATCCCTCTGTATCTTACACCTATCTTCTGGAGTGTTGGCTATTCCTGCCAGCTTGGTGTCATCTGCAAATTTGATAAGTTCCCCATCTATCCCCTTATCCAAATCGTTGATGAAGATGTTGAAGAGCACTGGGCCCAGAACAGAGCTCTGGGGCACCCCACTACACACTTCCCTCCATGTAGGTGCAGTTCCATTGAGGACCACATGCTGAGTACGGCCGGTTAGCCAGCTTCAAATCCATCTGGTAGTGATGCTGTCTAACCCACATTTTTCTATCTTATCAAGTAGTAGGTTGTGGTCTACTTTATCAAATGTCTTACTGAAGTCCAAGTAAATTATATCCACAGCATTCCTCTAGTCCACTAATTTTGTCACCTGGTCAAAGAATGCAATAAGATTTGTCTGGCATGATCTGTTTTTGACAAACCCATGTTGGCTTTTGGTAATGACTTTGTTTGCCTCTAGGTGTTTGCTGATTCATTGCTTGATTATCTTTTCCAAGATCTTCCCAGGTATTGAGGTCAGGCTGATAGGTTTGTAATTTCCTGGATCCATTTTCCCCCCTTTTTTGAAGATGGGAATTACATCCAAATCAAAATAATAATTTGACAACAGTTTCCACTTTGTGTGTTTGCTTGATTCCTTTTTTAACCACATAATCCTCCATGGTTAGATCAATTTAGTTGTCCAGCCATAGCCAGCAACCACAGAAACAAACTTTGCTAATAGAAACACAAGTCCAATTCTTGTGACTTAGCAAGGGTAAGGCTATTTTCCGATGGCTTCATTCTAAGCCCAGTTTATTTTTTTAATTAGCAAGTTGCCAGTTTTACCATTCAAAGGCTCCCACTGTGCAGTGGCCCAGTGACATGAACATAAAACGATGAAAATCAATTTCTCTTGAAGTGATCACAAAGCCTGACCATGGTCAGTATCATCACCAGCCTAGCTCCATAAAGCATATGAATCAGCCCACCTAATAAATTAGTGTTCTTCTTATAACCTAAATTATTTTAATAAAAACCAAGAATCTTTTGTTAAAATAATTGTTGGATCAGGATTATGTGGCTTCATCAATTATAAGATCTACTGGTCTAAATAGTATGAGTTATTGTGAGGCTTTTACAATAGATGATACTGCAGGCATTATTTCATTCAAGAAACATTCCCAGGATGTACAATTTTCCTGCCCACCTAAGCAGTTGGAAAGCATGCAAATGCAAGTAGATAAATACGTGCCACTTTGGTGGGAAAGTAAGTGTTTCATGCACCTTTGGCGCATAGCCATGCTGGCCACATGACCACGGAAATTGTCTTTGGACAATGCTGGTTCCCTCAGCCAAGAAACAGAGATGAGCACTGTGCTCTAGATGACAAGGAAACCTTTATCTTTATCTTACTTTTCCCAGGATGCAACTTTTATTAGACTCAGTGACTGAATTCACTAAATATGCTCAAAGCTAAGTAAATTCAATAATAATAACAATTATTCTTTCTTTCGCATCCTATTTGCAATTATTTTCTTTTCTTTTTTTCTTCTTCTTCCTAAAAGACTGCTTGGCTGAGAAGGAACAGAGAATTCGTATCAGAGATCTAAAGTGATGACTTTGAATAGAAGATTTGAATTAGGGTGACAGCTACACAAAGGCTGAGAGCTGCATGGAGCCCACAGGAGGTTTCTCACCTCTTGTTTGATGCACTTGTTTGATACATCAGTTAACACTTGGTGCCATATGTTGGAGGAATAAAGGTGTGCTTATTAACAGGTTTCACTCCTACTGGTGCAAATTAGACCGAATTAGGGTGGAATCACACATTGCAATTAACATCGGGGCACAACAAAATGCCAAGGCCCTGGAATGTGTTCTCATTCTTTTGTATAATAATATTTATCTGTGTCCCAGTGTCAAGCACAATTTTGTTTTTCTGCCTTGCCAGTCAGTGATCTGGAATGTTATGATGTTAGGATTCAAGTAAGTGTATTACACGTAATGATGGGGCAAATTTGACCTGCTGGTTCTTTTTGGCAGTCACCCCATATTTATCATAATAGGCCAGTCTGCCCCCAAGCTTTTATCTCTATTGGCATGACTGCTTTGTAATCTCTCACTCTAAATTAGTAATTTGTTAAGTAGTCATGAAACACCAAGAAAAACCTGTTCATTTCCTCAAGTTACTTTCCTCCAAGCCAAGTATCAGTCATTCTGACATTTATGTATGAATGCTGATGTTGTTGTAGCCAAAATGTCACCATCCAGGCACAACAGAGAAATGACATCAGGTTTAGGGAACCTGAGATTTTTAAAAGTAAAAAAAGAAGTAGGGAAACAAAGTCTGATGGGAGATAGAGACAGCCCTGTGAGGACCATATATACCATATGGCACAGGGGTCTGCAAGGGGGAAAATGGAGAGGATTAGAAAGAAAAATGATCAAGCCTAGGTTTCCTTGAATTTTAAAACAAAATTAAACAACATTAACATTGGATCCACAAATATGCTTGAAAGTTTGTGCTCTTGAAATTGGTAGGGGAGCATTATGCCAAATATTCAATTATGTTGAGTTTTAAAAAAGAAAATCCTTAGTAAAATATCATTTTCTAAAAAATGTTGACCCAGTTGCAATTGAAAGCATATTTTTCTCTTCTTCCTTT
Organism: Protobothrops mucrosquamatus; assembly: GCF_001527695.2. Taxonomy (NCBI): domain Eukaryota; kingdom Metazoa; phylum Chordata; class Lepidosauria; order Squamata; family Viperidae; genus Protobothrops; species Protobothrops mucrosquamatus. The sequence goes on along the minus strand of NW_015386388.1, from coordinate 4,737,176 downwards.
CCACCTCTGTTCTGTTCATCAGTCAGAGAGATGTCTACTGCTCCTATGGTCTTCCTTTATGCCACAGACTATAGAGGCAATCCTCCATATGCAGAGGTCCTCTGTTTAAAAACCGTCTCATCCACATACAATCTAAAGCAGGGGTTTCCAACCCCAGTCCATACCGGGCTGCGGTATGCCAGCAACCAGTTCGCACAAACAAGCAAAACCCCGTTCGTGGGATGCAGGCAGCACATGAAACCACGCACTCTCCGGTCCATGGAAAAACCTTTCTCCATGGAACCGGTCCCTGGTGCCCAAAAGGTTGGGGGACCTCTGATCTAAAGAATTTATATATTAGGTTTACACCATGTGAAGAGGAAGCAATTGCCAATCCACAATGAAAACCTGAATTAGAGCAGATATATAACTTATCTACAGCGCTAGACTTAGAAACACAATTGGGATCAGAATTTCTGTTGCTAAGCAAGGCAGTTGTTAAGTGAGATTCCCCCATTTTTATGCCACAGTTGTTAAGTGAATCCCTGCAGTTGTTAAGCGAATCACATGATCATTAAGTAAGCCCCACTTCCTCCATGAACTTGGCTTGAAAGCCATTTGCTGAGAAGATCACAAATAATTACATGACTCTGGAATGCTGCAATTTTCATAACTTCAGCTGGTAGCTAAGCACCCAAATTTTGATCATATGGCTGTGGGGATGCTGTGAGGGTCATAAGTAGGATGACTGGTCATAAGTCGTTTTTTTCAGTGTTGTTGTAACCACAAATGGTAATTAAACAAACGGTTGTAAGTCAGGGAATACCTATATTCACAAACTTTCCAAGTTTAGTGAGATGCATTTTATTTTTAAATAAGCCAAAGTCATTGTTGGTAAATCTGAATCTATGCAACTTTGTCTCTTCTTTTATAATGAAGCACTTCTGAGGGATGGACAAGTGGCTGCTCTTCTTATCAAGCTACTAATAATTATAATAAGCAAGAATAAATACAAGCCTGGAAGACTACAAGTCATAGTTACATTTCTACAGCTTTGAGACATCAAAGCAATGGTTATAGTCTGGGCCTGCCTGCTTTTTCATCCATAACACTGAGCAATTTCTTTGCAGTTGGGGATTACTATGCTTATAATTTATCTAGTTTCAAAGACCTAAAGCTGTGTTTCTAAAAGCATAAAGCTCCATGCTACACAAAGTGGTGAAAAAGAAAAATGGGAGGGGGGATTTGTAAGGAATCTCTCTTCAGGTTTCAGTTCTGGAAAAGTCAGGAGTTTTTGTGGTTTTTTTACTTTGGAATAGCAACAGCCAGCTGGGCATAGAGTTGATGATTGTTCTTTATGATATCACCAAGAAATCCCCTCCTTAACACCTTGAAACAATTAAGCACGTTCTTTTAAAAAAATATTCGTAAGAACAATACTAATAAGACTGAGAGGATTTTTTAAAAAAATGCTTAAAACTTCACCTTCAGCTGTGGAAAAGGGGCAAACAACCTGTTTAGAAGCAGAAGGAAGCGGGGGGGGGGGAGTTGATGGCTAAAATAAGAAAATAACATTTCCTTTTAAATGTCTACATTTGAGTTTAAAGCTGGATTCAGTCAATAGCTAAATCTTTGGCGCCTCTTTATCCGTAGGCAAAGTCATTTTTATTCAGAAAATTTAAAAAGACATTTGCCTTTTAAGACAGCTTCTTTGCTTAAGTTATCTTTAGCTAACAAATGCTGTTTATTTGTTTATTTATAGAACTGACATAGTTGTTACTGATTTATTTGTACTATATTTCCCAGAAAAGAAAATTAGAGTTTTCCCCTTCTAGCTAACCGTAGTTTACTTTTAAAATGAGAGAAACATCTTAAATTCCCAGAGAATAACCAAATTCTTTTCAAACATTGCCTTACTTTCATATAAATGTAGAAAGTTTTAATTAGCATGTATGTTTCTACTCCATTTTGAGTATTTGTACCAGAAACCAGGAAAGAAATGGAATACATAGTGAATCCACACTTTCTGCCTCTGCCACAAAAACCACAGCTCCCATTTTTCAGGCTGGCTCTTGAACATGCCTGGAAAAACTAGTCCACCAAGTGTGAGTGTTTATGCTTGGATTCCCTGCCTGAGTCTTGTCTGTTTTTTATTCTGAGTTGACAGAAAATGCTTTAGGCTTGGGAAACAGCACAGTAAACAACCTCAGTTTTAAGGAGCCATGCTTATTTATTACTTACCTGATTTTTATCCTGCCTTTTATTTCAGGATAAATTTGATTACACCTTTACACCTCCCATTTTCCCCACAACAACCACCCTCCAAGATGGGTTGGGCTGAGAAAGAGTGACTATTCCAAAGTCATCCAGTTGGCTTTTGTGCCCAAGGGAGAGGTAGAACTTAGGGCCTCCCACTTTCCAGCACCCTAACCACCACACTAAAGAGAGTCACTATGTGAGATGGGCAGCTATATAAATGTGATAAATAAACAAAAATAAATAAAATAAAGCACAGCCAACAATAGATAAGCATTACATATTCATTACATATTCATCAAAATTATCTTTTATTAAGTCCTCTGCCCTGTAACTAATTCAGCTGCCACTTCCTGCATTTTATTTGCATAAGAAAAAGTGCTACTTTTTTCTTTTAGGATACAGTAATAACTAGAAGTAATATGATATCGCCCTTTGCACAATCAGGGTGTTTAAATCTTGTAAAAGATTATTTTGATTAAGGGGAAATACTAAAAAAACTGGCATAACTTGGCAAAGCAAAGCACCAGCTTCTAGCATGATATTACTTCCAAAAATATCTAGGGCCCCTATAATCTCATAGGCACTGTTACAAAACAAAAATGATGGGCAGCTGCAATGCTCGAAAGAAGAAATAAAGGCAAATGGGAGGGGACCTCCAGGGGTTTGAGTGGGTGGCAAGGTTCAATCTCACTGATTTGCTCTCTGCTAAATGTGTTTTGATACTAGACATTGTCACTAGAACAATGGAGAGAATCTACCACCTGCTCTTAAAACATAATATGGGTATCACATTATCAATACCAAGATAAAATACTGGATGCTGGGCCATCACAGCAGAATCTCATTGCATTCAGAACCACAGAGGCAGAAAGGGTTGTCAGGTACTTATTGTGATAGGCTACCTGCTTCTCTGCACACAACTTGTCTTTTTTATATATCAAATGGGGATCTCACATGTTCTGAAAGAATACCTAGTGAAAACAGATGGGCAAATTGTTTCCTCTAGAGCAGCTTTCTCTATATATGCCAATTTTTAGAAATGCAATTTGGACATGGTTGTTAAGTGTAGAGTTCACAGTGCTCTCTGAGCTCGGTTGTTGTATAGACTTGTGGCTAGTTTATAGTCAATATATAAAAAAAGAGCAAACCCCATTCCCTTCAAGGACTGATGATGTTACCTAGTTGAGTAATGAAATGTCTGCAACCTATAAATATTCTTTTCTATCAACGTGGTTGTTAAGTGCTAGGAGACAACAGAAGGATTGACATCAGTTCTGTCAGGTATTTGCAAAAAAAAATTGGAAAGATTCCCCTTTTCTTAAATAAATGTTATGCAGATCTATTACAGTGAAGAAGGAGGAACTCATTATTAATATTACTTTTTTGCTGGGAACTATGGGAGCTTACAGCCAATGCATCTGGAAGGTATCAGACTGAATCTTGCAAGCCAAAATCAAAAGTTGAACTATTTTACACAGAACAATCAAACGATAGCCACAGATATCCCAATTCTCAACTCACACTATTTTGGTAATACAATGCTTGGTGCTCATGCAAACACAAGGGTGGCAGCAATAAACAGTTACAGGGATGGTTCTTGGCAAACTACCATCTTAGTACCGCTACCTTATACGGTCATGCTTACTATGTTTAGCTGCCTATTCAGAAACATACTTTATACAGATGACTAAGGTTTCATGCTTTGGAATCTGAAGCAACATAGATTGTATTAACCAAGCTCTGACCAATTTGTTTGTGTACTTCCTTGACTACTGTTTATTGAGGAAGGAGTTTTCATTCATTCATGTAAGCTGTCTCTAAATTCAGCTTTTAGGTGGGATCCCTCAGACGTACCTTGCAAATAAAGACAGGCATAGCATCGGTGATCCTGAACCTGGATTTAAGCATTCCCTTCCATATATTACAAACACTTTCACAAACTTCCCTTCCATAAATTCCTTCTCCCATCCTTGCCTCAACAGTAAGGAGAGAGGCTCTTTGAAAACTTGCAAACCATCCTAAGGAGGATATCTCCTTAAGTCAGGGAATTTATATGGTGCCCTTCCTTACAAAAGATGTGGAGAATAGTTTACTTAACCATTTCAATCAAAATATAAAAAAAACAAAGCGTGGCACTTTCCCTTAAAAGGTCCCCGAGAAAAAAAAGGAGATTGCCTGATATGCTTGAGGAGCATGGCTCAAGCCTGACAATCTTCTAATACACATCCATCAAGGGTTCGTTTGACAATGCCCCAAAGTGTGCATTAGGGCATTTCCACCCGAGGCTTTGGCACTGCTTCTGTAGCAGTGCCACCCTTCTTTGTTCTTGGGTTGGTGTCATTCTTGGGCAGCTGAATTGATTTTTCTCCCAGTTAGATCACTGAAATCTCAATGACAAAATTCTGTTTTGTGATTGGAGAAGTTTCAGCGCTCCATGGCTCAAGGGCAAGGAACTCCCGTGAACGGCTTGCCTTCTGACTTCTCGGCTCTCTTCTTTTCCAACAACACCAAGTCTCCATAGCACCATACCACTGTTTACCAGAGATTTCTAAATACAGTTTTCCATTCACCTACACAGAGACTAATCAAGCCTTTTAAAAACCACTCCCAAAGCAACCATGGATTGAGACAAATACACAGGCAAGCAATGAGGTGACATGGGTGGCATCTCTGGACAGGGAAGGGAGGCCTGTCTTGTCATAGCCACATTTGGACAATAATGGCTCATTCTGTGACTACTTCTGAGGAGCAGGAGAGATAAAAACTCCAGCAATGTAGAATGCTCCAACCTCAGGGCCAGTTAGCACTCCTATAACAGCCTCTTCCAATTAGAAGAGCTTTTTATTGACAAAGGATACAAGAGGCATTTAAGTGATTTCTTCAGAGAATAGCATAGAAAATGTGAAGACAGCTACCTACTCAGAAAAGAGAATAATGAGTACAAAAAATGCAGATAACCCATGAGAAATATAAAGAGCAAACAGATCAGTGTTTCCAGGCTCATTTAACTGAAAGTGAGAATATTCCAGTTTGACAGAAAGAAAGGATTCCAAAGATTATCTCAAGAGGAGTTACCATGCAAAGGGCCTTGGATTAGACCACAAATAAAATAATATTAAGATAATCAGAGAACTCTGAACTCCTTTTTCCAGCCATCCCAGTCTGTTGACTCAGAATTCTGTCTGGGGTTTTCTGCTTTTTGCTGTCCAAGCAAGGGTTGACTATGGAAGAAGCAAACTTGGCAACAGACATCAGATGAACTCAGTAAGCCACCAACACAATAATTTTCTTTATGAGCACACAGGTCTCCCAATATCAAGAAAATATGTTGTGCTCAAAGAACCCTAATCCTAGTATACCTGACAACAATACCTAGCAACTTCCTAAGAGAGTCAAACTGTGAGTAGTGAATTCTGTAAGATACTTTTCACCTTGTCCCCCAATATCTCTGTCAACAACTATCTACATTTAATCTGGCAGACAGGTGTGAAAGGCGAGGTCCCCAATTGTGCTCAAGCCAAAAGAGGATTTGGGCTACATTTCCTCTGTAGAAAGGCACTAATTGGCAATTAGATCCTACTACTACTACTACTACTACTACTACTACTACTACTACTACACTAAACAGATTTGTCAAGGCCATAATTTGTAAACTTGATGAATCTGGCCTATCTAAAAATGGCATGAGAATCAACAATTTTGGCAATCTTTCCCAATAGAACAGAGCAGTTGTAAGCATGGGACAAGACAAGTTAGAATTTGTTTAGACAAGGTGTTACACAGCCTGCCATTCTCTCTGTTTTATAATTAAAAACCACAGTGGATTTTGTTTCAAATTGTTGTTAGTGGCTCTATCACACTTCCAAAAAGAAAAACACTGGAAAGTAAAATTACAGGGATCTTATACTTGAAAGCACAGGAAGAAAACATCATAGAGCAGATTCCTGGAATTAAAGCTTCAATGTTTTGCCATCCCAGAAAAGTATCTGCAAGTGCTATAGCTGTCCTGTGTTTTTACCTACTGACCCAATATCAGTGTATTTGTTGTCATTTGTTCCCCTACATATTCTTGCTTGCTTGCTTATACTGTGAGCAAACTACATTAAAGATCAATTTAAAATCAGCGGAGTATTTATAAACTTCCTCAGAAAATATTTTGAGAAGGGGACAGCAATGTTTATTTTAGTGTTCTTTCCAAGCTAACAAGCTAAATTGGGAAAATTTACCAACTGATATGTTAAAAGAAAAAAATGATAATGGGAGTTGTAGTCCAACACCTCTAAAGGTCATCAAGTTGGAATTCATTTAGATGTACAGAAATTGTACAAATTTTCTGTAAATAGTGGTGAGGAAATATCCAGAGCAGGGAGATAAAACCCTCCACACAGGATCTGTAATGCGTTGTGGGTAATCTTTGTCAGTCGTAGGGAGCACTCCTACTTTGCAGCATCCCTCCTAATCAAAATCAACTGCTAAGAGCTTCAGTAGCTTCAGCACTACCAGCCGATTTGACCCTGAGAATGAAATTGAGCACAGGTTCTCGACTTGCAACAGTTTATTTAGTGATTGTTCACAATTGAGCCCCAAATGCATATGCTGCTAAGTAAGACATTTGTTAAAAGTGAATTTTATCCCCTGTTACGACCTTTCTTGCCACAGCTGTTAAGTGAATCGCTGCAGTTGTTAAGTTAGTGGCACAGTTGTTCAGTGAATCTGGCTTCCCCATTGACTTTGTGTGTCAGAAGGTCAGAAAAGGGGATCACATGGGCCCAGGACACTGCGACCATCATAAATGTGAGTCAGTTGCCACGCACCTGAATTTTTATCAGGTGACCGCAGAGATGCTGCAGCAGTGAAAAATGGTCCTATCTGTACACAGATTCTCTGGCTGTGTACTTAGTTCCATTCCTAGTTTCTGAGTTTTGATTATATTAGAGCACTTTCCCCTTAACCTGGGCCTCTCCAGAAGGCTATCCATATTGAGAATGATGGGAGTTGCAGTCCAATATATTTGGAGGGTGCCAAGTGATGGAAAGCTATGCTTGAGAGGAAAGAAATTTGTAGATGATGTTAGATTCTGGTCTTTCTGCCTGCCTGCCTGCCTGCCTGCCTGCCTGCCTGCCTGCCTGCCTGCCTGCCTGCCTGCCTGCCTGCCTGCCTGCCTATCTATCTATCTATCTATCTATCTATCTATCTATCTATCTATCTATCTATCTATCTATCTATCTATCTATCTATCTATCTATCTGTCTCTGTCTCTCTCTGTCTGTCTGTCTGTCTGTCTGTCTGTCTGTCTCTCTCTCTCTCTCTCTCTCTCTCTCTCTCTCTCTCTCTCTCTCTCTCTCTCTCTCTCTCTCTCTCTCTCTCTCTCTCTCTCTCTCTCTCTCTCTCTCTCTCTCATCTATTAATAATTTTATATGCAGCACATTTTACATAGCCATTGATCATTGCCATTCCTGGTTGATTAGTTAATTTGTTAATCTCAGCCCTACGTACAGAGAGAAAGCTGCCAGCTATAGTTACTTCACATTAAAAAATATTTTTAAAAAACTATTCTTATCTCCAAATGACTTTCAAAGTAACTTAAAATATTTCTGAAGTGGCAATCCTTACACTTAAGACTGAAGTCTAAAAAATTACAGTCTACAAAGAAAAGCAATGGGTGAAAATAGAATAAAATATAACTTAACTTTTCATGGATTCATTCAACATGAGCAACAGGCTAAAATTATAATATATCCTGATGTGGGATGCTAGCCATTATTTCAGTATGTTGAATGAACCACCATGTCAAGCCATAATATTGTTGACTGGTTTAGACAAAATGTGTAATGCGGACATAGCAATTGTATCTTGGTAATGTGTTGTGTAAACCTGGACATAACATTACTCTAGAAGAAATTAAAATGTCTCCTTTTGCTGTCAGGAAATACTGGGAGGAAATGCCAGCAGAGGGAAAGACTATACCAATGTGTATTTCATTCATTGATTTATCTGACTTGGAATTGGTCCTATGGTGTGCAGACAAATAAATTGAGAGAATAATTTTGTAGACTTCTGTAGAGAATGTGCATGTGTCAGTGAAAGATTTATTATATAGTTGCCTATTCTTGTACGAGTTTACATAATAATTTGATTAATACACAGACTGCTTTGAGGGGTTATGAGAAATGTTGTAAAATGCAGTTGTTTAGAAACTTTATCCCTTAAAGCATGACACCAGGAAACCTAATGCTTAAATCAAGCTCGTGTGTAATTCTCACTGTTCAAACAGCTTAACTTAGCACAGAGTTCTTGTGATTTAAAGAAACCTGAAGCAGAGGCTGGATTGTTTCGGTTCTACTCCGTACCCCTCCCTTCACTGGCCACACCTCTCTGATAAAATGCCAAAGAAAGAAGTAGAAGAAGAAAAAAGAGGCAAGAGAGAGAGAGAGAGAAAGAAAGAAAAGAAAGCTTTTATTAGGTCCCTTTTTCAAAGAATGACAACAATTGTATTTGCCGGCTAATCAGGCTTTTCAGAATTGACCAAGAGGAAACAACATAACTGGTGATGACACAATCCTTGTTGGCATAGCCACTTAACAAGGAAACTCCCACAGGGAAAGGCTTTAAAAATGCTTCAGGAAGGTTGAGACATTTCTCAGGCAGTGCCGGTGAGTCAAAAAGGAGAGAGGGAAAGAGACAGAAGTGTTTGGTAGTACAACCAAGTCCTCATTGACATCAGGATGAATTCTAGCCATGGCTTCTACCACTTTTCCTCTGGCTGTCTTGGAGGAGCCTCAGGATGCATCCTCCAGCCTACAGGCGATTGCTACAGAGCTTCCAGTTTCCATGGAGCAAGCAGCAGCCTTCCCATGCCTATGTCCTTTGGAAGCCCCCTCTGGCTGGCTTCTGATGCTGGGACAAGCTGGGGAGCCTTCAGTGGAAGTCAGGGAAATCTCTTCATGGGAGGGAATGAAAAGCGGACCATGCAGGAGCTGAATGACCGCTTGGCTTCCTACTTAGAAAAAGTACGATCTTTGGAGGAAGCCAACACACAGCTGGAGGGCTGCATCCGGGAATGGCACCAGAAAAGGTCTCATGGCACCCAGCGGGACTTCAAGGATTACGAACAAAACATCTCAGACATGCATGATCGGGTAAGTCAACAGAAATGCCAACTGTTCTATTTTCTTCTCCAGAGAATTGATTCAACCAAGCTGGCTGCATTAGAAACTACTGAAATATTGCAGCTAAGGGTTATTTTTGTTCAAATGATGTCAATAAAATAAAACATTGCACAAAACATGTGGATTCAGAGAAGAGCAAAAGCTGAAGAAGCCTTAATGTAATTTTTAAAAGCGTGAGCACAGACTGAAATCTATTTGTCTAATTACTATTTTTCCTGGGAACAGAGAGATGTTTATCTTTTAATATAATATTCTACATGTGGATGTTAGGCTCTGGGGCAGCAATCTGAATAGCACATTCATATTTAACTTTTTTAATATTTAATTGCAGCATTTAGTTTGATATACCTTCTCTAAAAATAATAATGGGAGCAAAGAAAGAAAAAACACTTGTATTCCTAATGTACTCAAAAACTTTACTGAATTTTAAATAGAAGATAATATTGCCATTTTTTCTTTACATTATTAATATAATGTAAAACATATTTTTAAAACAAAATCATAAGGTGATTCATTCATATCATGGTTTAGAATATAGACTTCCTTAACAAACATTGATATTAGATTTATGAATGAATTCTAAATCATTGTTAAAACTAGTTAATGGAACAGCCACTGTCCGCTAGATGTTATACTAGAAGGATTCTGTAAACTTATAAAAGGAATGAAGCCATGCAGATTGACTGTGCTCTCTTATCCATCCGTATACACTGAATGGAGGAAACCTCAGGTGGATTTGTTTTCATTGTTATTCCTTTGCATTTAATCAACTAAATAGGAGCCAGCATTGTGCTGCAGGTGCCAAAAAGGCCAATGCAGTCCTAAGCTGCCTTAACAGAAGGATAGAATCAAGATCACGCAAAGTATATAATCAGGAACACTGATAAAATGGGGTTCCATTGTGTAGAGAGTTTTGCTTGTGTTTAGGTCAGGGTGCCTAGGCAAAGGCTTCGGCCCCGAGACTGATATCAGTTAGTAGGTCACAGGGGGTAAATGTAGACATCCATGTATGCAGTCAGTCAAATCTTATGATCATAGAAAAACATAAGTAAGGTAAGATACAAACAATAATGTGTAAAGAACCAAAAAAAATTAAAAGTTACACAGAATTTTAAAAGCTTGTTTTTTTAAAAAAAGGATTACGCACACAGATATACATATATGCAAATGCGTGTATGTGTGTGTGTATATACACACACACACACACACACATACACGCATTTGCATATATGCACTAGTCATTCATATATACATGTATGTATGTATGTATGTATGTATGTATGTGTATATATATATATGCAGATGTTTTAATTTAAAGCCAGTTCATAAATATGAAACTTCAGGCAACATACAACCATAAACCAAGTCAAAATATGCAACAACGAGAAAAAGGTCAATTAATAAATCACTGAACAAGGGCATGAAGTTTTGTTTCCTTTGTATCTATTTGCATTTTTGTACCAGTTTTATATCTTTGATACAGTTAATTGACTAAATAAAGTATTTTTTTCTTCTTCTGCCCTAGAGCCATAAGCACATATACTCAAGGATGAGCCAATCTAATTTCCCAACAAAGGGGACATTTGGGGCTTCAAAGCCTTTTTAAAGTTAATGGGTAGGACTAATGACATCTCAGTATATGCTCATCCACCGATATTTTTTTTTATCCCAGCCCCTTTGAAGATTGCTTGTTTCCCACTATAAGGAACCAATGATTCTAAACAACATAAACCATAAGTAATGGTTTGTTTTCTACTGGTCAGCTAACTATGCTGATTTGTGGATTAGAGGCAAAGGCAAGTGATGCTGTGGGGCTTCTGTGCCTAAGGACATACGACACGTACCTCGCTTTCCTATCTTTTGCTTATTGATAATTATAAATGGAAGCCCACTACAGATCTTGTCCCTCAGTGTAAAGTATTTGTGACCACTGTGATAGAATACACCCATGCAGCCACATCCATATTAGCCATATTCAAATACACTTAATGCGTGACTAGAGTCTTGAGCAAATAACGTATGTGTTAGATACTAGTGAAGCATTCCAGGAAAATTAAAAAACAATCCAATGGATGAAATATATTGCACTGGAAATGATCTTGCTCAATTCATTTATATTAGCAAGCTGTGTTGAGAAAACACAGAAAGATTCATTCTTTAAATTATCACTGGAAAGTTCAACATCGTTTTACAGGTCTCACCACAAGGCAGACATAATTATTAGATGCATCAAGTGTCAGGTGCCAGAGTAAACAGGAAGTGCAGATGATGGTTGGAGGGCAGAGGAGTAGATGTTGATGCTCTGCACCCATAAACTAATTACTGATTCTATGATGAGGAGGGAAATCTTAGTCCATCACTATAGTTGACATAAAATACAATTGCAGTTCTGAGCAGCTTTAATATGGAAGAGGTCCATCTAATCTTTTGCCCAAAGTTGCTGCAATACATGTAAAAAGATAGACAGACAGACAGACAGACAGACAGACAGACAGACAGACAGACAGACAGACAGACAGATAGATAGATAGATAGATAGATAGATAGATAGATAGATAGATAGATAGATAGATAGATAGATGATAGAGAGAGAGGGAAGGGAAGGGGGAGTTGCATGGCTGTGACGTTTTTAACTCTCTTTTTGTAGATATCCCTGCATTTGCCTCAAGTCATTTATTCCCTTCCACTATTCTTGCCTCTTGTTCTAAATACAGCACAAACATACAGCTGAAGCAAATTGCTGCCTTCTTCAAAACTGAATATTCCTCTATTAAAAAAAAATCTTTCTTTTTTTTTTTTTTTTTTTTTT
>NW_015386388.1:4692263-4724097 GCF_001527695.2 Protobothrops mucrosquamatus | reverse complement strand
AAGCATGCCACCCAAAGTACAAGTCCCATCCTTCCAAGTTTAATATCCTCTTGTTAGATAAATTAATCCAATCCGTCATCCATGTCAATGCACAAGAATCATAGTAAAGTATCAAATTTGGAGCTTTAAGTCCTCCACGTTCTCTAACATCTTGAATAATCTTAAATTTAACCCGTGCTTTCTTGCCTTCCCAAATGAAAAAAAAAAAAAATCTTTCTTGTTCATTGGAAATTAAATGCCAGTGTGAAATTGCCAGAGCTGCTAACTATTGCTAGCTCTTGTATCCTCACTTATCTCCAAGCTCAGGTGTAATAGTTATCTATATTAGGGATGTTGGGATAGCAAGACATTTCATCATATAAGCAGCAACCTAATTTGAATGGTACCTTGCTGATAAAAATGAATCACCTCTTCCGGTAACAACAGTCAAGGATTACCATTATTGTTTGTCCATGTTATATCATTATTGCTTCCCCTTATTTACTGATTCTGTGATATCCTTTTTCTTTTTTAGTAGTCATTCATCTGCCATTTATCACTGTTGTTTCTTTGCTTTAGGGCTTACCTGTCTCTGTTTTTATATGCATATATATTATGTGTCTGTCCTCCTCAACATACTGTTTCTTTATAATGTGGAAACAGCTAAAAACACACGGCTTAAAATGAAGTATTTAAGATGCAAGGACATTCATATACTGTTCAGTTCTCTCAGTATTAGGACAAGAAGAAGAAATGAGGTTGGATTACACTGTAATACCAACCAACGTAATTCATGCTTCCTGGATTTAGATGCTGACTAGAACAAAGCTGGCTTTTTTTTTGAAAATCCATATTTTCTTAAACATTGAAATTTATTTCTTCAGCAAATGAGTTAAAATAGTTGGAAGAATGCGATAAAAAAGTGCAATGCTTTCAACATTAAGAAAAGGATGTGCAAATTTGTATTGAGGATGGTGGAAAACAATTCTTTACTGTCTGATAAATGGAAATTTGTGAATAGCTGTACCCATCTGGGCACTCAATTTTGTGAGAATGCCCACAATCTCATCTAAAATTTTCAATGTGTCCATTGGTTTAAAATGGTTGTCTAATATTGGATTGGAGTATTATGATTCTAATCATATTACTTCAGCTTCAGCTTCAAGTTGGACAACTCTAGAATAATTTTCAGGACATAGCAAATGAATCCAGCGTCAGGGACTGGAACCAAGAAAAGAAACATTTCCAGCTGTAAATCTCCCTTTCTTGTCATTCTTTGCTTAGTCTTTATGGCTTTGTTTTGCCTTTAAATGACTCTGGTTTTGCTTTTTAAATGACTTCATTTTGCCTTTAAATGATTTTGGTTTTGCATTGTTAGATGGAGTCTTCTCTGGCCCATGATAAAATTTCATGCAAGATAATAAGCCACACAGTTATATGATGACTGTTTTTCTGTGGTGCAAGGGAAGAGAAGAGAATGATCAGTAGCAAGGTGGACAGAATATGTTTCAGTGGCAATGGGTGAGTTGTTGGCAAAACTGAAAGACTAGGTTAGGAATAGCCTGTCATGAGAATCTATATGATTGCTAAGAGTGAAAAATGACTTGATGGCATTAATAATGTAGTTATCAATCCATTCATTAATTATATAGGTGTGCTTTGTGGATTCTGTACACACCTACAAACCAAAGTATGCATGAGCCTGATGCAGAGGTTTTCAAAAATTAGTTTGCCTTTATTCCAGTCTTGCCACTCTTTCTGTCATGAGACAGTAAATATATGCTCTGGACATCCTAGTTGCAAAAACTCCTCTTTGTTTCATTATAAACTTAATCATACTACTTAAATAAGATAGCAGCTCCTGTCTTTCCTTGACTGAATGTCAATATAGACCTTCCTGTTTGGTTACCACAATGAATTTCCTGGAGGAAATACTAATAAACAATTCCAGAAAATTAGATACACACACCAAAGATTTGACCCATTTCTTGGCCTATCGCCTACACTTAGTCTTATATCTGCTGATATGACAGGTGCAAGAAACAATTGCACATCCACCTTTTCAGATATTAGCATGTTTGTATTTGGCAGTGTTGTGGAGAGAATCTGTGATATAACAATGTACGATACTTTCTTCTACTGTGATTCTGGGAGGGGAATCTGAATTAATGGATAAACAGTCCGTCGCAAATACACTAATGGAAGTAAGGGATTTAATTCATCCAGGACAGAGTTCTGTGAATCAAGATTTCCATTTTAATGAGTCATTTTGGCTTAAGAAGATATTCACCTTTCAATATACTCTTGGAGGGATTTTCAGCTTCCTCTGGCACATCATAGAGGATTTGCATAATAGGTGTTTGGCAAGATATTGTCTCAACATCACTCCAACCACCCATAATCATAACACAATTTCCTTTTGATATGATTCATGATGAGTTTTGTTTTCATCTGGGTATCTGAAAGAATTTCCCCCAGGTCAAAATGGTTAAAGACCCTGTATCAGTCAGGGGATGGAGAAGAGCAAGAGGAAAGACCCCTAAAATCCTTGGCTTTGCTTAATTCCTCTGGAAATATTTCATAAGCAGATTTTTTTTTGCTTGTGGCAATATGTGTGATATTAGGATGAGAAAAAGGTAAACAGGTGAAGTAAGCCTTTAATGTAATTTATATGTCATTGCAACAAATATAAGAACTTGACATTTAGGTTAAGGAATTTCATCTAGTATGATTTGCTATAAGCCATGCCTCCATTAAGCCTAAGAAAAAACTTTTTAGATGCTTCCTCAACCTGGGAATTAAAAAAAATAGAAATTTTAAGGTTATAGTTGCCATCCTTTTTTCTCTGTAGTATATCAGTTTTGAATGAAATATTACTAATCACATTTCTGAACCAATACTGATCATTAGGGGCTCTTATATTGAGGTGTATCTTGCCTATCTAAAAAAGTATCTCTCCTGTTTGGTGAATATATTTCTAGTACAGATTCTTTCAAATCTATGGTCTTTTGGGAATGCTTTCAGTCAAAGATAACTTCTGTTCCTACCCATAATTTATATAATTATATAATCAAAGCTTTTCCTTGTGTAGCCATGATATATAATTATTGAAAGCCTTTGAGATTCACTATATTGCAGGGTTTGCTAATGCAGCCCCTGTAAGTGGGTGACATTTGCTATTCTGCCAAGAAGCATTCACAGGATTTTAAAATTAAATTTTAAACATTTAAAAGAGAGAGAGAGAATTTCATGGGACTAAAATCTCAGAAGATCATTAAATGTTATGAAATGTTTATGTCCTCATCTGAAATCTTGCCATATATTGATCATATTTAAAAAAATATTTTTTTTAATTTTTATTGTTATTTTGGCACTCAGAGTCAGATTACCGGTAGTCAGGAATCTTTGCTACATATAAATTTGAGACAAGATATGTTTTTATCAAAATATCATGATCCTTTCGTAGTTAATGCAGCATCACAAAGCATGTAATTAGGAGGGATGGAACTTATATTGTGACAGCAAAATGCTTTTGTCCCATTTTGGCACTCTAACTCTAACCCTGCAAATGCCTCTACGTTGCTGCCACTGATGTCCCAGTGCTCAGTGCTTCACCTGCACTTTTTTATACTTTCTAATAGTCCTGTTGGTTACTGCTATTGCTTTCAAGATTATGGCTTGACTAAAATTAGAGGGGTATAATTTTCCTTAATTTCTCTTCTCACCAACAAGACAAGAATTCTTCATCTTTCCATCCCTTCACAAAATTCTTCTCAAATCTTGTATCAGTTTCCATTTTAATATGAATTTATCCAGCATGTGTTTCATAAATCATTACACAAATTTGAACACATTTGAAATATTGTATCCCTATTACAATCAATTATTGGAATCTAAGTGTAGTTATGCTTAACTATTTGTGCTTTACTGAATTTTGTGACAAAGCTCTTCAGTGGAAAAGTAGGTTATTGAAAAGCATACCTGCATCACCTGCTGGAAAAGTTGGTAATGAATAAAAATATCTATTCGGGAGAAGTATTCATAAAACATGAACATTCTTAATGTCTTAATGTTCATCACGTTCCATTCACAACCGAACATTAGCAGTTGTTTGCAAGTTTTCTTTCATCTGTTCTTATGGTGGAATATAATATTATGTAATTGTAATTAACATGTTTACCTTGCAATTATAATGAATATTTGACAGCTGGAAGAAGAACATTCATATCTGAAGCCAACCAAAAGCAAAACAAGAGGTGCCAAAAAGCTAACACATTCCAGTTTTGCATTTTGAGTTTCAAACTCTAGGCAAGAAATATTTTCTAAATTTTTCTTTCATTATTTATTTTAATAGAAAAATGAGAAAATCCTTGTTGTTGTTTAACATTGATATGTTTATCTGCACAATCAAATCAATTAAAAACCCAGTGACTACAATGGCACAATGTGCAGTTTAATTAATTTTAGCATGTTTATTTTATGGCTAGCTATGTTTGGCACATCCATCTGATTTGGTTACATTTTGGTTTGATATATTTTGCAAAATCAAGGACTTGGCTAATTCAGTGACTAAATGAATGCATTCCAGAGGTGATAAAGAAAATATAGTTCTCTTAGCCCACCAGAACACCAAGTCTTTAAACTTTTAATCTACCTCCACAGCGAGATTAATATTTTGTTATTTACAGATTGAGACTGGACGGGTTACCAATGCAGGCCTTGTTCTACAGATTGACAATGCCAAAATGGCAACAGAGGATTTCAGTCTCAAGTAAGTCTTTCCTTGAGATTCTCGTCTATTCTTGGAAGCATATGCAGACAAAAAAAGTAAAACTTGACTCTGATTCTTAACAATCCAAATATGACTAAAAAGATTAATTTATGCTTTAATGTTATATCCAAAATTGAATTTGATTAAAATCATAATAGATAGTATAAGTTATACCATCTGTTGTTTGATATTGCATTCCAAGAGATAAAAGATTAGTGGCCAACATCTTTGCTGCTCGGTAACAAAATCTTGGATTGAGAGACACCATAATTGCTTCTCTCTCTGCCTCCTACACACTAGCAGGTAGATTTACGGATGATGAAGGTAAATGTTTTGAACTATTGTGCTGTCTTTTCTAGATGCCAGGGGAGATGCCAGGAATTATATAGGCAACACAAATTGCCTGCTTTTCTCATTTCCTCTTCTTTTAAAATAAGTTAATGACTGCTTGTTTAAGGTGAAACATCATTATAACCACGTTGACAGTATTAAGATGATATATTTGAGAATCATATAATCATAGGTTAAATTTACACAATATGCTTAGACAAGTCAATAAAAAATATTATGCTTACAATTGCACAACATGCCATTCCTTTTCTTTTTGTTTCTGTTTTGTCCTCTTTTTTTCTGGCTTGGCCTGATATACAAGTACAGCCTTTTTGGTTAATGTATGATTCAATGTACTATGTGAGGCCAATCATCAAACAAATAGGTAATATAATATGGTCATAAATTTGGAAGAATGTTTGGACTTATCTAGTCCAATTACCTGTTCATGAAGATTCTGAAATTCGGGATTTTGTTACATCTTTAAGAAATGTCCCTCCAACTCTGCTCTCTATTTAGAAAAGCCATCTCCTAAGGATTGAATTTGTTGTGCCACTAAACAATTGAATAGAATTTGTCTGGATGTTCAGCCAACTGTTGCTTTTAATACAAAATGTATCATGAACTACATGCATTCTTCTAGACCCACACTTTGAGTAAATTTCTGTGCCTCGTCATCATCAATTTCTATAGACAAATAGACTTCAAGCAGCTTCTTTAATGGATGTATCAAAAATTTGTTTTAGATTTTCCTCAGGGTAATTTTAGTGTGCAAATAGTTACCCTTAATACAATTTAGTTAATTTCAGTGCAATGAAAGTTGTACAAGGTAACATTGTGATGACTTGCTCAGGTCAAACTACAGAAGCACAAAATTCTGTCTTATGCATACTCAGACATTGACTTCTGTGTGGACCAACCTTTATCTATCTTGTGTAGTCCAGTTGTGTTGGACTCTGTTGACATAATTTCCATAATTCCCAATTTATTTGCATGACTAATATGAAACATTTGGAGAGCACCATGCTATCAAAAGCTAATCTATTTTGACTGTCAGTCTTTTCGGGTGTATTCAACTGATGCAGTGTATCATATTAATCTGTCATGAGAAGTGTATTTCATGTTCTATATGAATGGAAATTTATAATAGCATGACACACAATACTTGTCAGGCTCTTTGGCAGCTACCTACAATTGAAAGTGATTTTTTTTAAGTATAGTTCTGAATTTTTCAATGATCTGTTGAGATAAAAAGAGGTGGGGTTACAAGAATTTCAGTAATGAACTATTTTCAATTTAGAACCAATATATCATTATGTTAAGATGGAGCTATTCTGATTTTCTTTCTATCAGCCTTCCTAAGATCTAGGAAGAAGGCTAGTTTCTGTACTGATTAGAGAGAAAGTATTTATATCACAATCTCCTGTATCCTTATCAGTCTGGAAAGCAACTCTTACAATACTTTGGAAATCATGACTCTTCTAATGTTCCAAATAAATAATACAGCCAACCTTGCCACCCCATTTATTCTCCAATTTGTCTACTAAATTTGCATTTCAAATTAGTTAGAGAAGCGATCCTTTGGGGCTAACTGTTGCTTTCTGGAAAATGGCAGAATATTCAAATATGACTAGCAAGCTTCTTCACTTTTCAATAAATGAAAATTATTCATTGAATTTCAGTGAAATATGAATGTCAACGTATTTGTAAATGATGGAAAATACATGCTTCCAAGGCAGAAACAGCAAGTATTAGCAAGCAATATGTAGTTCTAAAAGTTGTAGCTTCAATCCCAAGATGGAATTGTTGTCTCCTTCATTTAACTATATTACTTTTCTCTTTGATTAAGATACGAAGCTGAAAAAGCCCTCCGGCAAAATGTGCAAAATGATGTTGAAAACATCCGTAAGGAGCTAGACAACATGACCATCATAATAACTGACCTGGAAATGGAAATTGAAGCTCTGCGTGAAGATCACATACTTAAAAAAAAAGAACATGAAGCGGTAAGACAAGCTTTCTTCTCTTTCTCCTTACCAAAATCCTGATCATTTCATTTTCTGCATAGAAACCAATTTTGATAGTTCATGCTTATTTTAACATAAAGTTAGAATAATAAATTGTTGATTAAATCTAGTGAGGTGCATCAGAGGATACTAATGTAATCTGTTTTAAGGACTGAAGGTTATGATTCAATATAATTTCTGTTTGTGAATTTTGTCCCTCAAGTCCAAAAAGCATCACTGCAGTTTTGAGACTTCTTAAGCTGATCTAAATATATACAGGTTGCCAACAAAATAAAGTGTTTATTTAAAACAGCAAGGATTAGAACCACTTAGTTTTGTAACTCTAACCACATCTGAACAGACAAATGCTTAATATATTTAAATCCTGCCAATCCCAACACTCTGAATTTTCATTCTGCTTGTACAGGCCAGCACAGCATTCCTTTAGTTTGTACAGGCTAAAAGCCTTGATGAATCACGCCAAAGGCCCATCTCATTCAACCTTTTCTTTCCCACACTAGCCAAAGAGGCATGAATCTAAGGGACTCTTCTGTATAGGTTCCTCAGCAAATGATCAGATCAGAAATAATCTGAACTCATTAAGGCTTTGCCTAACCTTCTTTTAAAGTTAAACATGTTATCAGCCACCATGGGATATTGGTGCAGAGAATTCCATAGCACAATCGGCTATTATGAGAATGACTTTTGTTGGTCGATAATCTTCATTGATCAGATTCATGGGATATTTGTTGACAGAAAAAACATTTAAAATATGAGGGAGCAAAGACAAACTTACCCCTACCCATTTTCCTTAAACCACACAGAATTTGAGAGTAAGGAAGGTGCTGTTTTACACATACTTTTACTTAAGCATTTAATTTCCTTTTAACTTGCAAATGATAACCCACTAAAGCTGAGATCACATGTGTACACAATGCTGTTGGTTCTTTCATTCTCAAGAGATCATTGCTGCATATTTCAAAAATGTACTCCAGCTAATTCATACTATTACAAAGTTCTCATCTAAATGCTAGAATTTTAAAATTAATGACAATGCCCCTTTATTGGGTGTGAAGAACCATTTCTTCCAAATGGAACAGTATCTGATGTAAACCACCACAGATGAAATACATCAATTGCTCTGTTGAAACGCTAATGCTAAATCCCAAAACGAACTTTCAATGTAAATCAGAAAAGAAGTAAGAGATAGTGTTGCTATTTAGTGCTTCAATAATCTTTAATAATATTGTAATTGGTTCCTCTCACCAAGCTATTATGACAGTGACTGAGTTTGGGGGCATTCTGAAAACTTACTGATTACAGCTTCATTTCCTGAGGCAGCAGCAGTAGGCAAAGCATAGGGAGATATTGCAATGCTGAGAACTTCACCAAACCAGTTTAGCGTGCCTCATAATTAAATTGTTTACGTAGTAATTAGGTGTTTTCATCCAGCTGCTCCTTTGGTAATTATATAGAACCTTTACATTTTCTGGATAGAATCATAGACTTTTGTAAAATAGGTGATCAAAATAGAAGAAATACTTTCAGATTGAGAAGAGAAAGTCTTTCTTCTCCAAAAAAAAAAATAAATATTCAAATTCTATTTCAGTACGTATTCAGGACTTCCAAAACCTGACTCAGCTATGCTGGGCCAAGCCTAGTATTCTTTCACAAACAGAAATACATCCAGCAGAAAGAAGTACGCTCTTGCATCCTACGCTCTCTCTGTTTTAGATCTCCCCATCCAATTGCCTTGCTTATACAAGGTCTGGCACAGTGACTCTGCAAGTGATTGGTATGTGCGTCATCCTCACCATCACAAGAATTTCCAGTTAATGTCTCTGTGTGCCAAATCACATACCTTCATCTCATCCCTTCTCTTCAATTTTTTGTCTGACATTTCTGAAACCTCACCCTTGAAAACAAACAGCCTGACTCAGATCCAAATTTAGCTGTGTGTAGAATAGATCCATAAAATTAACAAGACAGGTAAATTATCCCTAATTTAGACCTGATTTGTTTCAATAGTCTCCTCCAAGAATGAGTAACTGAGGAATTCTAGGATTTGAAGAGCACACATTTTAATACTGCTGAGATTGAGAAACATTGCTGTGTAGACATATAGGAATCAGACTTCAATCCTATTCTTGAACTAGAATGCTTGCTTATGAAGAGTCACAGTCTTTTCATTACAGATGCTAAAAAAGCCTTTAATAACAAAGGAAAACAGTTACTACAGAGTCTAGGGCTCAATATATATGTCTTTTTCTGGGGCAACATTTGAAACAAATGCTTATTATGCTGGGTTTATGTGAAGAAGACAGATTTTGTGGTGTTATATGCTGTCTATCATTCCAAAGTAAAGTCTAATTACTTTATCTCACAAACATGGTCTTGTAGAAAACCAAGTCACATTTCCTTTACATTGCTTTTTAAATTCTGAATCCAAACCTATAAAAACAGTTTGTTACCATTTCCCCCTTTTTATTTGCAATATATGAGATAGTTTAGTATTTTTACCTCTGATTTCTTTCCTTATCAACAAAGGAAGCATTTAAGTATGTATGTAACTATTTTAGCATTCTCTTAATAACATTCTGCAAAGGGGTGAAATGGCAAAACCTACCTGATAATGAAAAAAACAACCAAAGGGGGGCAGCACCAGGCAGCTACAGTCCAATTACCTGCTTACCCATAACGTTTGAATTGCTAATTGGTATGGTAGATGATGTACCACAAAATATCTATTTAAAAACAAACTCTTTCCACCTAACCAGAAAGGAAACTGCCCGAACAGGAAGATCAGGCCTTAATTGACAAAATGATTTTGGAAAACTGCAAAAAAAAACAAAAAAAAAAAAAACCCCAACAACCCCAACTTGAATATAGCTTGGATTGATTATAAGAATACATTTGACTCTCTGTTGCATGATGTATAATCAGGTGCCTAGAAATAACAAGTTAGTAGAAAACACCAAAAGGTTTGTGCAAAGGTCAATGCCACAATAGAAGACAGAGTTGCTGGTTAATTTTGAATAGACTGGGAGAGGTTTATATCAAGAGAGGAATCTTTCAGGCAGACTCAAGACTCATTTAGAGTTGCCTGCAATTGCCCACTGCTGTTGCCACACATCTACGCTGCAAAGGAGTTGATGGGTAAACAGAGTTTGCAGATGTGTATAGATGGGCCGATGCCCACTGCATGTTGTGCTATGTGTGTTCTGTGTGCTGATTATTGATCTGACTTCCTGTTCTGTGCTATTTGACGACCCTCTTGCCACAACATTAAAATTTGCTGACATATAAAAGGAATGCCTACGCAATCATCCCCGAATGTCAGATGCATACATTCCCTCATGTGCAGTGCTGAAAAAGTCTGCTCAAGCGTTCATTCTCACTAATACTGTTTGTCAGTGCAGAGATTACTCTGTCAACAATATTGAGCAAGTCAGGCAATGGCTATCAAAAACATCTTATAGACTATTCCATCTACTTTACATGGATGATCAAAAGCTCTATAGAAAAACACCATCCAAAATAGAATCACTATTCAACACTGTCCATATATATTGCCATGATATTGCAATGGAATTTGGACTGGACAAATGTGCCACCTTCACCATTAATGGGAAAATAGTAAAATAGAAGAAATCAAGATATCAAGAGTCTCAATTGATATCCAGAGTCTCAACTGAAGACAATCACTACAAATACATGGGCTGGGAATATTAAGCACACTGAAGTCAAGAAGAATGTTAGAAGTGAATAGATCATGAGAGTGAAGATCTTAAAGTCCAAATTCAGGGAAGGAACACATGGCAATTAACATCTGGGCAATTCCAGTCATTAATACACAGCTGGAATAGTGAACTGAACTCAAGCAGGCGTAAACCCCTAAATAGAAAAACCAGTAAAATAATGAATCATGTCTTTCACCCATGCAGTAACACTGATGGACTCTACTTACCAAGGAGCATAGATGGTCATGGAATGTTGCAGGTACATCAGACAGTTGAAGAAAAAAAAGGCATTGAAGACGATCTGAAGGACAGTGAAGAAGAGACACTGATGCTAGTATACCATAAAGGCTTACTGAATACTGGAGAGCCAAAATGGCCTACAAGAAAGACCTAATGAAGAATAAAAAGAAACATAATAAGGCAAAGTATTACTGTACATATCCAATACATTAAAAATAGCAGGCCAAGGAAATAATAAAAACACTAAGAACAGGAAGTTGAAGAAAGAGACAGAGGGGCAAATTCTTGCTGCAGAAGATTAAGCTTAAGAACAAATTCATGTAATGCCAGAATTGAGAAGACAATAACAGACAGCAAATAGCATCTCTGCAAAGACATTGAAGAAACAGTGGGCTAACTAGTTAACTGCTGCAAGTAGACTGTACCAATTGATTACAAATAACAGTATGACAAAATAGCAACAATGGTGCACTGTAAAGTCTGCAAAAAATACCATTTGCCTGCAAGCAAGAACTAGTCGGACCACAGATTACACAAAGTAATAGAAAATAAAGAAGCTAAAGTGCTCTGATACCAATATGTTTTGGTGCAATCACAAAGTATCTGGAATACCATTTGAATATTATATGTATTGATACAATTCCCATCAATTGCAAAAGGTAGCTTTGCTTGGAACAACTTACATCCTGTGATAATACCTTTAACGCTATCAAACAATATATATCTATCCCAGTCCTTGGGAAGGACATGATAGGTGGATATATGTACCAAATTTAGTCTAAATATCTGGCTGACTGTCAGTGAACTATAATAAGCAGCAAACATTCTGCTCATACACATAAGAACAAGAAATCTGAAGCATTTAAATATCTTTTGCAAAATAATTAATCAAAATAGAGGAGGTTTGAAAATGATTTCTTTATCTCAGTGAGGGGGTATTAGGGAAAAAGGAAGGAAACATTTCCATCCTTAGTTAAGCCTAAGTCCATTCCTTTCTTCTTGAGCTAAGTCTAGTCAACTGATCAACTTAAGAGACAACTGTGTCTTCCTCTATTAAAGATCTGGGAGTTTGAGATTTCTGTGTAGTATCTTAGTTGTTCATAGCATTGCACCTTTCTGGACAGAGTTCTGATGTTGTTCTTGGATCTGTTGGAGCCACTCTCCTAGCTTAGGAATCACAGTCCCAAGTGCTCCTACCACTACTGGGTCTTTACTTTACATCCTTTCTATTCCTCCTTCAGGCTTGGTATTTCTCGAACTTCTTGTCCTCCTTCTTCCTAGTGTTGCTGTTACTTTGTATTGCTATATCTATCACCATCTGTCTTCTAGTCCTTGTCTACTAACACAATGTCTAGTTGATTGGCCAGTACCACCCTGTCTGTCTGGACTTGGAAGTTCCACAGGATCTTAGAGCTGTTATTCTCCACAACCATCTGTAGAATTTCTTATCTGGACTTGGGAGGGTCTAACACATACACTGTCAGGTGTTCTTATATGCAATGACAGCTACTTAGTTGTTTCATTCACTGTATGCTGTTCTTGCCTACCTCTTATACCACCATTAATATGTTGGACTGCCTCTGAGATCTATCTGCACAGCCTATACTCTGGGCCTTGTCCAGTATGGTAGACTCCTGTTTCAATGGGATCTGGTGCTTAGTGCCTGCTCTTATGCTGCTATGTTCAGTGCCTCAATGATGTCTTTTAGTCCCACCCTTTTCAGCCACTTATGTCACTTTTAAATGAAAATCAGAATCCTGTTTAACCAGCCAGAATCTGGAATAGTTTGTTGTGATCTTTCTCCAGGCTAATATCCTAGATTTACTTAATTACTTTTTAATAGGCAGGAATATAATCCAGAGACATAGCTGTGAATTTATGCTGAACCACCCTGACTCAAAAATCATCTGCTTTTCCACTGTCATCCCCACTGTTTATTTCCCAGCCTATCAAAGAAAGTTTTCCATGCTTAATTTTATTAATTGTACCTTATTAGCTCTTTGGGAAGCCTTTGTGCTTTACTGAGATGAGACAGTGTATTCCAGGAAGTAGGTGTAATGGCTACCATAGACATAGATCATTGAGTCATATCATCTCAACATTCTGATTTTGAAAGAAAAATTCTCATTGGTCTTTCTCTTGATTTATATTATGGATTGAAGAACCAGCATTTTCATCTTAAAACTCTGGAAAAATTACAGAAAGAGAAATAAAGTTGGAGAAACACTTCCTATTAATTGATGTTTGAAGTAGTGCAGTCTTATCCAAGTTGGTGCCTTCTCAGAATACCAGAATTACAATGCCAAAATTCCTGAAAATAGAAACTTGGAAGAATTTCTAGAGTTTACACAAGCTTTTCTTATATCATTGAATATGATGCTCCCAGTATTCATTAAGAACCAGGTCAATATAATATTTTCCTTTCATACTTACTTAGATCCCTCTAAGGAATCTGAGGGAACTAAACAAGTTTCAGTTAAACCACAATAGTAGTTACAATATTTCAGACCCTGGAGTTGGTTAATCTCCTGGCAGAATATAAATCAGTAAGACAAAGTGGAAGAGGCAAACATGCCATGTCCTTGAGATCTTTCAAGTTTCCACCAATAAACTATTTATCATGCCAATATAACCTGGAGCATGCCTGCAACTATATAATTTTCCCCTAAAGGGAAAATATTATTTGACCTTAAAAAGAAACTGTCTGTCAAGATTGGTGCAAAGCATATTTCTATCTTTTTAATGAAGGCAGTTTCCAGAGCTGAATTACTGTATAAGGTCTGAGAAATACTGCTCTAGAGCAACTGTATCTGTGGATTGTGGCTGAAAAGTCTGAATGAGTACAATATTCTTGCTTTCATATCCAAGATATTCCTCAAGTTATTGTCAACTGTCTAAACTGAATAGTAACCACTACATTTGCTCAGAATCAAAAAAAAGGGTGACAATAGTAATTGGGTCCATTAAATTATTTTGCGATCTATTTTGGTTTCCTGTGCCACGAACCCCATCACTGCTATTTGTAAAACGTAATTTATGATCTTAATGACCTTTGATAAATATAACACTAGGGAATCCTGTACCATATGATGAATAAGAGCTGGTCGTACAGTACATAATCATATTTTGAGATCTGGACTGTGCTATAAGAGCCTTACCTGGATGCCCTTCAGATTTCTGTGTTGCATCTCACAGAATCCCCATCCTGAAGACAATTAAGATATTTGGATTGTTATGGAACAATTTACCTGGTGATTGCCAGACTAGGAATTGAAATGATGGATATTTAATTTTAAAATCTAGATAAAAGCAATGGCAAATCTGTAGTTTTCATGCTTGACTAGAATTCACCTATAAATTCTGTGATGAAATGCATAGTTTGTTGAACAAGCTTCAGGGAGTCTATTTCACATATGAGGCTAATGGGCTTTTTATAACACCTACAGTTTTATGTTGCATAAATTGACCCACATTTAAAGATTGCCTTGAACATCCAGAGCTCAATATCCTTATTATAACTGATCATATTAATTTTGAATATAATCGATTATTGCACAGGACTTGCTTCATTTTAGTATAATCTCAATATATACACTTCCCCTAAAATCCAAAACTAAAATGAACACAGATAAACAATGAAACAATACAATAAAACTTTGGAAAAGGTGGATTTATTATCGCAATGTACAACTAAAATACAGATAGCCCTAGACTTTCTATCATAATTTAGCCCAGAATTACAGCTGTAAGTCATTCTATTGTTAAGCAGGGCACCATGAGACTGTGCCTGATTTTATGACCGTCCTTGTGACGGTCAAGTGAACATGGCATTCATAAAGCAAACGTGATTGCAAACTGAATGCATGGTCATAAAGTAAGTGCAGGATTTGTAAAGCAAATGTGGCAGTTGTAAAGCAAATTATTATTATTATTATTATTTGCCAGAAATCAGAAGTAAGCACTGGCTTCTGGCAAAAGGATATTATAAATCACAGTCATGTGACCAGAGGACACAGCAAATGGCCATAAATATGGGTCAGTTGCCAAACACCCAAAATGGAATCATGTGACTACAGGGGAGGCAGCTATTGCAACTTTGAATCTGAGTCATAAGTAGTGGGGAAGTCAGTTGTAACTTCACATGGTTACTAAGTGACTGATCGTAAATTGGGCACTATCTATATTCTTTGTACATCCTCTGGACTTAGCCTGCACCTCCACAAGGGAGGTTCAACTCACAGTTTGGGAGCTCTTACTCTAGAGCACATGAACATAAATAAGTAGGGCAACAATTACAAAAGAAGAAATCCTGGTGGGGTTAAATTCACCAATCAGAAAAGAATAGGGGTAGGATAGATCATAAATGCAAATCCAGGCTATAGCAGCTGTGATAAAAAGAAGCAGCTTCCATTAGGATTGGAAAAACTAAACTTCTGATATCACAAAATCTTTTTATAAATGTGCAATGCAGTCAAACATTGGGTCAAAGTCAGTTTGAAGCCCCCCCCCTTGTTGTCTTTTGAACAGTGTGGCAAGATACATTATTTGCTGTTTGCCTCAGATAGTGGAATACTTTTATTATTCATATTTGAAGAGGTTTCGCTGAGTTTTTTCTTCATTTTTTTCATATACAGAATATGCAGGCACATGGCTCATCCAAAGACTTTAAGGTGAATGTGAAGGTGGACAAAACTCCACAAGAAGATTTGTCCAAGATCCTGGCAGGGATAAGAGCGGATTATGAAGCAATAATTGAAAAAAATCGCCAAAGTCTTGATTCTTGGTTCCAACAACAGGTATCCTTTCAGAAAACAAGATGGAGAAATCATGTAGGGTTGTAACTTTGATATCATAGTTATCTACAAGAGGAGTAGATCTCAAGGTACAATGATTTCACACCCATTTGAAATGTACAAACAAGATATCTGATAAGATATGGAGAATTAAGAAACACTGCCTCTTGATCTAAAAGAAAGCCCTCCCACATGACATCTGATCCTCCTAACATTTAAAGCTCCCTCTGTATCTTAACTTACACCAGCAAGTATCAATATGCCAATGTCCAATTTTCATACATTCCATGTGTATATTGCATAAAGACTATTATATTACTGAGAAATAATTCTGCCTTTTAACTACTAAGTTCTCCTTAGAGTTGTTGAAAGACAGTTTGCTTTCAAAATTTATTTCACAAGATTTGAGGCAAATTTCTCATGAATGGAATATGGTGCCCCTACACTTACGTAACTGAGGTTATCCCCAGAGGTGTATAAACCACTTCTGGGGTAGTTGGCAATCATTCTGAATTATCACATTTTCATTTAAAAGAAGACATCCTCCTGTGATGGGAGTGTCTCAGTAGGGGTGTTGCCATTACCTATAGCATAGAAATTACATGTTCACTGTCTTGCTCTAAAATTGTGTGGAGAATTTCATTTTTGGCTAGGTTTAAACAATTCCTTCATTTATTTTTTATTTCTTTTATGCTCACACAGATTGGAAATGAATCTTCAGCGGGACAACACAACCAGGAAGAACTACAAAATAGCCAGAAAGAAATCTCTGAACTGAACCGCACACTGCAAACCCTGGAAATTGATTTCCAGACAGAACTAAATAAGGTGATGCCCTTAGACAGGACTGTTCTTTTCTAACCTTCTAATTCAGGGGTGTCAAACTGGGGCCCACAGGCTGGATGCTCACATGCAGGCCATGGCCACTCTGGCTCCACAAAGGCAAAAAAGGTCATGATACATCACGATATATCACGTGATGCGATCAAGTTTGACACCCGTGTTCTAATTCAAACCTGCCCAGTCTGACATCTACTAGGCATGCTGAATATAACTGCCATAATACTTTCCCATAGTTGCCATTATGGAAGTTGTAGTCCAATACATTTATAGACACCACTTTGGTAAACACTGCTGTAAACTTAATCTGTCCACTCATATTATACTTTGTTTTCCATGAAGTATTTATGGTTAATTTTCCTAGGAATCTGTATATAAGGGAGAAAAGATACATTATAGTTACCTGGGTGTATCTGTATGAATCCCTTCTGTTGGATCATTTATATCCAGGTGGTATGCCCTTTTTTTTTTTTCTTTAATTGCAAGGCAAGTAAAAACGGATTTGTGAAATCAGACCAAAGACCAGTTTACACCCAGCAGATGCCTTTAGAAGTTCAGAAATAAGACATGCAAATGAAGGCTTTCCAGTATTTTTCTCAGCATTTGATATAAACAGATGCACTGCCTATGAACATTGTCAACCAATACGTTATGGTGACTAGGTCCATCCTCAGCTGCCATGGAAGTTCACTAGTTGACTTTGGCTAGTCATTCTCTCTAGTCCAACCTACTGTTTTGTTACCACTACTATTGATTGTTACTATAGGAAAACAAAAGGAGGAGGGAGAGCTATATATGCCTTGCTGAATGTAAGGCAGAATATCAGTATAGTAAATAAATAAATAAAATAGCATTGTCATTTGAGAGGCTTCTGGTGAGATGGGCAGTCACATAAGTGTGTTCAATCAATCAATTAATCAATAGCATTCTTAGAGCTAATCCATCACCTTCATGGAGAATACAATTAACTGGATAATGCAGTGCTATGGTACCAAGACCGGGTCTCTGTACCGCTCTAAGGTTACATAATTCTGATTTGTAGCATTATTTTTATCCTTATAAAAATATAAGTTCTAAAATAAATGTGCAACTTGCCTTCTGGAAAACTTGTTTTGGGTAACCCCTTCCCCATCCACCAATGCTAAAGCATAAAGGAAGTCTATTTCAGCAAATGGGGGTGGGTGGGGGGTGGTAACACATTGCTCATTCTTGTTGAAACAGACCTTTGAATATCATAGTACATTTTTAGACCCAGAAGCAAGAAAGTCCAAGATGTGCTTTTTACTTTCTCTGCCATTTCTTTGTTGCATGACAGGCAGGGAAATGCTTCTACTATTGTAGGATTCAGATTTCTGTTATAAAGATTTTACAGCTGAATGGGTATAAGGTTTAAAGAACCTTATAAAATTGTATGATTTTAAAATTGTATGATTTTAAAGAGGGAACCATTCTGAGCTTTCAGTCTTCCTAAAAGAGATATCCTAGAAAAGTATGAATCTGCCTTTCTAGGTTAAATACACAATATATGGTAGTGATTAAATAGCAGAAAAGTAAAAGGGGCTCTGTACGTGGTACTACAGATTGTTACTTGAGTTTTCCTTCCTTGTTTAATACTGAATCTTATTATACATTAATCCCTCCTGAGAAACTGAACTGTCATGAAGGGACTGATGAAATATTCCAGACACTGGCCTGGGGCAATTGTAGGCCACCATAATCACTAGGAAAAAAATGAAAAGATAATAATTTCCCATAAGCAAAAAATTGTGCAATCAGACAATGATTAAATCATACCAGCACTAATTAACATGGCAGTTTGAAAAGACAAGTTGTTGCTTCAAGCACTTTACTTTTTAGATTTAAATAAAGAGGAAAGAAGCTAGGATGGGAAGGGAAAAGTAAATATCTCCCCATTCCACATAAATAATAATAAACCTATAGACAAATACAAATATATGATTTCAACACTACTTACAGACAAAAGCTTTCATTTATACATATCCAGCAAATAAGGGCATTTCTTGGTTTCTGCAGTGCAGAATGCAGTTTGAAAACATAACATTGTTGGCATGTTTTGTTCTTTCAGAAATTTGCCCTAGAAAACAATTTTGGAGAAACCAAGGGTCGCTACGCTTTCCAGCTTCAAAGTATCCAAAACCTCATCAAAAAATGTGAAGAAGAGCTCAGCAAGTTTCGACATGATATCAAGTGTCAAAATAATCAGTACAAGGTCCTCTTCGGAATAAAAACACGTCTGGAGAGAGAAATTTCTACTTATCGCCAGCTTCTGGATGGTGATGCTGAGGGGTAAGACACAATCAACCTCAGGCAGAAAGAGGAAAGAACAAACTTATAATCTTAAAAATTGAAGCTAGTGAAGAAAGTAATTTGCAGATCAAAATACATAGGTGGGCAAATGCTGTCCTTTCCAAGTAAAATGCATTCTGAAGGACCACAACCCTTTTTGATATCTGGTGCCACCCTAGACACTTGTCTAATGATCATGCTCCCAAAGAATTGCCCAAGTGTTCTGTCACAGGATTTTGGCATGATGAGACAGTTCTTATGAGATTCTGAGGCTTTCTTCCTGTCACATTTGATCTATTTCTTTTAAAGGGATTTCTATTTCTTTTATTAAGAAACATTTTAGAATTAGCATTCATTTTAGAAATAGCATAGAAGTGATTTCCAGCCTGGAGAGGACCGTGTTGTTTGATGCAGCTATTAAGAAATTAGGGCTTTATAGTACTTCGGATTTGAAGCAAAAAGGTTCTTTGAACAATCTTAAAAGTAACATGGAACAGATTTGCTGCTTTTACTGATACTGTTTTTATTACTTCACAGGAAGACCAGCACAAGTCTTAGAGGTAAATATAATCTAGATTCTATTTTTGTAGGAAAAGTCTCAGACAGCTTTAGAAGAGGATTAGTACATGTATATAAGATTAAAGCTATCAGCAGCTGCCAATCATGATGAATATAGCTATTTCAAGATCAAAAGCAGCAAGCTGCAAAACACTTATTGCTCGAAGCCAAATGTGGGAATGATCTTGGGAGACGGAAGGATGAACTGCTGACTAGATCTCTAATTTTCTGGAGAATCAAAGAAAAATTATTTCAGACTTGCAAGGCTGATGTTAACCTTTAAAGTAGTGCAATTAAAGCACAAGAATGAATAACTAGCTCTATCTTTTTTTATTAACAGAATCTTGCAGGATTAAAAGTATTCCTAGAGTTAGCTGTTAAGCCACTGTGGAAACAGGATATTGATCAATATGTCTTTTAATCGATCCATCATGGTTCTTCTTATAGCATTATCTTTATATTATCATTAGCAATCTATTTATGGTCACAATTGGATAAAATGGCTCTCACAACTACATGCATCCTATAGTATTATGATTGTGAGATGCAAACATGTTGCATTTTCAATCTAGTCCTGACATTCAGGTTTGTGTCTGCATTTCAGTGTTAAGTTTCTACAACTGGGGAAGTGCCTAACTGTTCTGTTAATCCCAACACACCATAGCTTAGTCTCAAGCATATTTACAAAATTAATTGTATAATGCTGCTTCTGTCCTAATACATGACCAAATTTCTTCCAGAACACAGATCAAGCAATCAAAACCTGAAGAAAATTGTGCAAGAGACTGTGGACGGAGAGGTAGTCTCTACACATACCACTGAGATCAAACGGCAGGCATGATTTCCAACGTGAAGGAAAATTTACTTATCTGAAGATCATATACAGATTTGACTATTTAATGAAAAGAGTTCTATTTCTTATTGGCAGTGCATTATACATTCTTTGGGGATCCTGAATTCTTTTTCTCAATCTTTCCTCCACATGTAATTTAATATGAATGCAAATAATTTTCCATCTTCTGTTTTATTGTGCTTCTTTAAAACCTCAAAATAAATAATAATATCATTAATTTATTCTGGTTCCTAGTAATTGGAGTATCTATGTTTGACCATCAAAGAACTTTCCTCATTCCATGAGCAAATGCTACACAGTTATATCATTAAAAGAGTACCTGTCAAGTTATTTATGACTAGAATTTCTATAGAAAAGAAAGAGGTGTATTACTTGTCCAAAACTTTCCTAATCATGATTAAATTTTCACGCAGATTCAAGAGAGAAAATTTGGTGAAAGGATGAGAGGTTCTGGAAGTAGGACTGTCTTATAATGACATAAATGATGAAATGTTGTGGTAAAGACAAATCAAATGAACTATGGATGAAACTAATTCTGGCACATCCATACATTATGTGAAGCTAAGAGCTATCCATTAGAGGTACTTTAATAATGGCTGGGCCTCTATACCCAAAGAACAATAAATAGTTCCTACCTAGTAACCTTTTTGATGATCATCCTTCTTGCTTTTTGCTGTTTCTAATTGCTTAATTACACATTACACCAAAGCTTGATTAGCAGGAACTGGCATTGGAAGGAGAAAAGGAGATGAGTGGGAAACTACTGCCCAAACATAGGCTCCATAGGGAAGAACATTGCACAAATCAAATGCCTTGCTTACAAGATTCCAGCATGATTGCATATTCTCCTTGTATTACATCTTACACTCTTAAAATATCCTACACATGGAATCAGGGAATTTTATAGATGAGTGGAGAACCTGGAGGTCATTTAGTTGTATTGAAAGCAGGATACAATGTACAATGGGTACAATGTAGGAGGCAAATGCAACATTTCTGAAAATAGCCATCCAACTTCCAACAAAGGGCTTTCTAAGCTCTCTTTTAATAACATTTTAGAGAGAACGCAACTTCTGAATGGCCAAAACAAATAACCCTTTTATTTTCCCAAGAATTACCACAAAGACTTGTTTGGGAGAGAAACCATTCTGACCTTTCCCTTTTTTAGCATGCTGTTGAGTAAAATCATCTTTATGCCCCTCCCAGAGTTTGGGAGGGAGAAACCAGGGTTCCATGGAAGCTGGGTTTATTTTTTTAAAGTTGCCCATAAAAGGACAGCAAAATGTACTTCCGTAAACCAGTTCTTTCACCAAGCATGTCAAGACCAGTTCATGACTGCAACTTCTGGTTGCATAAGGAAGATTCCGAAAAACCTTCAATGGATTACCTAATGTTTTCTGGGGAGAACTGGTAATACCAGATAGATAACACTGGGTGAATTGATCTATTCTTTCAGATTAATACCCAGAGCCTACCCATTCAGGTAAATTAAAATGGGTCTGGTTTCCTAATGCTGTAACATTATTCATATACATTTACACATACTATTAAAGAAAATAATAGTGGCAGAGAAAGAGCATGAGGGTACAAGGCAAAGGATCAGACAGTTAGATTGCCTACCAGCAATTCCCAATTTTAGCACCTCTAGGTGCATGTAGTCCAACTTCCAGAATTCAAAGCTAGCATGGTCATTGCTAATAATTGTGGGAGATGAAGTCCACATTTCTAGAGAGCTTTCCAAAGTTCTCATCCACACTTCCTAAATTGAACAGGAATGGGCTTATAAAAAAACCCAACAACTTCATATTGGCTATAATGAATATGATAAGGGATTGATGTCATCTGGAGTGATTAGGCTGTAGAAAGTTATCTTAAAGAGGGATGTCAAACTTGGGTTTTTTTCCCCGTTTCTGATTTTGACAAATCTAGTTTACCAAGCTAGGCATTTTTCTTTTCAAATCATTTTGTTCTATTTTTTGCTTATGAATTTGGGAATGGATTCCTCCATACACAATTTGCTTGTAATTTTTCCTGTGTAGGAAAGAATTTCCCCCAATATCTATTTGTATGAATATGTCCATTTTTATACATATCTTACTAACATGCACCCACCTATATACACATTATAATTACATAGACACATACATACAAACGCAGATGCACACATTTGTAAACTGCATTGGAAAATTAAACAACCCAGAATGGTACAGAATGCGGCAATGCACGCAGTGCTGAGCCCAAGATGCTACATTTAGATAACACAACTCCTTGGCAAGTGATCCTTCTGACTGTCCAAGTGCATTTCAAGGTGCTGGTTTAGCATCTCCAATGCTCTACACAACAGTGTCTTCAAATATTTATGCTCACCCTGCAGATCTAACAGGATGAGCATTCTCCAGGTCCTTTCTATTAAAGTAGTGGCCTCTCTGTCACAGTGCCTGTCTTTTGGATCGGGGTCTCCATCCCTCTGCCCTGCCAAATCCACCTCTCACTTCTCAACAAAATGGGCAGCCATAAAATGGTATAAACAAACAAAAAATAAACAATAAATAACACATTTATTCCAACACATGTGAAAATGGGGTAGAATGGATTTAAAAATAAATAAAAGGACTCCTTCGTTATACCAAAAGTTATCAGTTACCCATATAACAGAATAACAGGGACCTTGGAGGTTTTCTAGTCCAACCCTTCTGTTAAGATGCACCCATGTTAACAGATAACTGTTACGAATTTCTTAAAAAGTTAAGCAACATGTCCCTAGACCCTCAATCTATAGTTTATGAGTTTTATAATTTGGTGTGTGCTAAAGTGACAAAGCATTCCAAAGCTGATTGAAAAATATAGTCAGTTGCAGATATAATCTGAAGTTTGCCCTCATTTAAGCATTACTTTTTTAAAAAAAATATACTAAATCATGAAAAGTAATATTCCCTAATCTATCTAGTCCTAAAAGAAATCCAATTTCCAGAGATGGAGCAATGTCACTTATTATCTATTTTCTTCTTATTTTAATTCTTCCCATAACTAAAGTCACCAGTTTCATTAGAAACAGTTTTGAGTGAAGTGGCGTAAGATATTTACACAGTAACCAAATCCTTATATGGTATTTCACTGTGCTGTACTAGGTTATCTGATGTGATGACATTTGTGAAATAAAGACTTTGCACAATGTTCAGAGGTTATATATTTTTATAACAAAGCAGAAGCTGTTGAATAACAAATTCTGTTTCCTGTGCAGTTATGGGTGGGGAGCTGACATATATTCTTGAACTAATCCAACATTAGTCAAATCAATTATCCACTCCAATGCAATCCACTTCAATTTTCCTTAGCCTGATACCTCAGTTTAATCTGCCTTAATTGGATAAACCAAAAAATAAACATAGGACTAGGAATGAACAACTCCCTTTATTTCTCCACCTAGAGAACAGATATAATGGACCTCAGCTTACAACCACAATTGGGGCCTGAATTTCCATGGCTAGGCAAGCAGTTGTTGAGTGAATTGTGCCCATTTTTATGACCCTTTTTGACATGGTTGTTAAGTGCAACACTGCAGTTGTTTAAGTAAATCATGTGGTCAATAAACCACATTGATTTTGGTTTTCCGAAGCTGGCTGGGAAGGTCACAATAGAATCAGAAGTCTCAGGATGCTGCAACTGTCAAAAATACTTTGCCAAGTGCCCAAATTTTGATCCACGTGACCGCGGACATTCTGTGATGGTTGTAAGCATCAGGAATTGTTGTAAATCACTTTTTCAGTGCTGTTGTAACTTTGAACACTTGTTAAATGAACAATTATTTCTAGGTGAGATAAGCAACAAACAAGCCTAATAAATAAATAAATTGAGGACTACGGTACCTGTACTTATATATCTGTTTTCTGGATGCCCATTTACAGCAATTAACTGTTGCAGAAGTTATTTTGTTTCAATAGCCTCGTAATTACATAACATCTAGTAGGAACAAAGTGGTGCTAAGATGGCAGGACTTCAGAGTAGATATTCAAACCTCAGAGAATATAGTTAAGAGGCATGCTACAAATGTTGGAACACTGGTTTAAAAGAATCAGAAATATGCAGACTAGTATAGATAACCATTTCAGGAAGATCAGATCAGTGAAACATCAAATCTAGATCTACAATGATTTTACTTCCTAACTGTAAATGCAAAACAGTCTCAGTCTTATTCAGAGCAGTTTCAACAATCTTGGTGCCCTGCAGAAGAAACATAATCAATTGACTTTCATACCTTGCAGCTTACTCATGCTTAGTCCCGATAGCATCCGTGCCTGTGCTCTACAAACACAATTAACCCAGGAAGAAATTTACATACTTATTTTCTATTACATGGAAAGTACCAAGTTTTTTTTAACACACGTCAGAGCAAATGCTTGGGATTACAAACCATTGATACCTGAGGAGTTCAAGGTCTGCCAACAAGTAGATTATCTAAGTAATCATTACAAAAGCCCTGTACATTAAGCCAGGATTATTATCCTTTTTGTGGGGAGGGAAACCCTAAGAGAGAAACAGCAAATAACCAGAAACCACCTCATCAATTCATGACTGATATGAGAATTAAAGCAGAGACTTCCAAGGATATATTTTACACTTATTGCTACCTTTATTTTTTTTCATTCTATGATGGAAAAATCTTGCTAGTTAGAGAATAACTTCGATTAGCTTGGATAATCATGATCCTGTAGAGTGATACTGCAGTGCATTTGACTGATACACAACGATAATGCAGTCCCTTAAGGAAGTTGTGGGTTCTACAATTCAAGTTGTTGTTTCAAAGGGAATGTTTGAGATAGCAATAGCAATAGCACTTAGACTTATATACTGCTTCATAGTGCTTTACAGCCCTGTCTAAGTGGTTTTGCAGAGTCAGCATGTTGCCTCCAATAAACTTGGTTCTCATTTTACCGACCTCGGAAGAATGAAAGACTGAGTCAGCCTTGAGCTGGTCAGGCTCAAACTCCTAGTGGTAGGAATGCAGAGTTAGTCTGCAATACTACATTCTAACCATTTCACCGCTATGGCTCTGGAGATGTAGGAAATTATATGATACAATTTGAAAGCTGGGCTGTAGTTCAGTAGCAGAAAACATGTTGCATGGATTACTAATGATTTCACATTTGTATCACCAGTGTTAATAAGATTATAAATATTTCAGAATTGATATAAAATGTGCCTACTTTCTGAAAAAAATAAAAATCTTCTCTATGGTTTCTATGGTCTCTTTAGATTGGAATTGACCTTCCAACACTTTTCTTTGTATATCTCTGTGATTAAAGAATTGCAGACATCAACAAGGATTCAACATTCCATATATGCAGTCCCAATTACCGGCTTTTGTAGGAGTTAGCTATCATCAAAAAAAGTTACAAAAAGATAGGAGGTGAAGCTACATAATAATGTTATGTACATTTTCATATGTGAGGAATCTAGGTTGACAACTTTTATGACTCGATGGACCTCAATTCTTTTTAGGTCAATGTAGACCTAAGACAAGAATTTCAGTGAAACACCCGATGTATTCTTACTTCCACAGGGAGGTGGAAAGTAATATAAGTTGTCTAAAATTATAGGTAAACTATCTTCTATGTTTGGAGTCAAAAACTGATATGTTTAGGCCTGGAGTCCTCAATGATATCATCCAATCTTACAAGGAGATGCATGGAGAGTGCTTTTAGCACTGGGGATATAATTTTGAAATCATTTGTAATTCATGCAAAATATGTGGTCTACCATGAAATTGCAGCCAATTTTAAGACTGTTTTTTTCATCCTGAAAAATGCCTTTAGGAAAAAAAATGCCTATATAAGAGAAAACATACCTTGAGTAGCTGTTGCATTACATTGTATGTCAACTATGGAAAATAGCAACTAGCAAATGTACTCTGACAAAACACAAATGGGTGTTTTGCTTTGACGATGCTTCCAGTGAAGCACTCCTTTCAAAACTGCTTCATGAAGCAACACAGTCTCATCTTAAAATAATGACTATACTGTTTTATTTCACATTGCTTCTGAGGTCTTCTCTGGCATGTCTATAGCCAAAATAGGTTTCTGTTATGCCTTACAAGTAGCATCACATCATTCTGAATTCACTAAGATCAATCAAGTCTTACCTCTGAGGTATAAAGTAAAGAAGTATAGAAGTAAAGTAAAGTAAAGTAAGTATAAAGCATAGTATAGTAAGTATAGAAGCAAAGTGCAGCTGCCAGTTTCCAGGGCAGCATGACAGCCTGAGCAAAATTCTTTTGCAGAACTGACAAATTTGACTAAAATAGAAGCCTGTAAAGGGATCAGCTCTTTGGAACTCCTCTCTAGATTAACGAGAAGACAAGGATCGCCCATGTTTGCTCCATGCAGAGAAGAGAAGAAACAAAGAGGAATTGCTCAAGCTGATTCTGGAAGGAGACAAAGAAAGTGATATGAAATCAGTTACTTGATGGGACTAAAGTTCATTTTTTTAAAAAATGAAAATATTTATAAAGTTATCCTCTGTTAGATAAGGGTTAAAATATATGTGTATGGGATTTATTTTTGACCAGTTTTCTATGACAAAGTTTTAAAGATTTGCTTATAAACTTTCTTCTTTTCTTTATTTTTTAATATATATTTTTATTTTTAAAGATAATTTTTATCTTTGAAAAAAAGAGAGAGAAAATATAGCTCCTACAAACCGGCCTATTTACTAACAGTGCTGTTAGTGGGAAATAGACTTGTATTTTTAGAACATAGATACAAATAGTTCCTCTCACCAAATGCCTGTATCATATAATATGATCTTCAAAACAGTAAGCAAAAATTAGTAAATGTTTTAACTGATTGACCCACTTAGCAAAACTGAAGTATAATATACCCGATTCTATATTCTCAAATAATTAAGAATCTAAATAACTAATTACTAACCAACTGGTGTACTAAATAAGTATAGTTTATTTGTTTGAAGTTTAAAGTGGCAATGGATACATAGGTCATTCATTCTATTACAAAGGTATGTGCACCACCGCTTTGGTTTGGTTCCTTTATCTTTCTGTGCTGGTTCATCATTCAAGGCTGTTACCAGGGATCTCCCTGTGTCCCAGTCACAGTAAGGGCCTGTTGACAAACAAAACTCTCGGGAGACTTATAGAAGCAGATGACTGCTCTGCTCCCAGGAAATAATGCAATAATTAATTACAAACAAAGCATTAGCTACCTGCTCCCATGGCAAATGTTCCCTAATTGAAATATGGGCTGAAAGCTATTGCAATCCTTTCAAGATTACTGGAAAGACAATGTTGAAATTTGGGACTGTTTTTGAAGTTATCACTTGGAAGCCGATATCTAAAAATAGTAAGTCTAACAACTAAGTTGTAAAACAACAAAAAAAGTCAAGAAAGTGTTAACAGAAATAATTTGGGATTCGTGAGGAGTAAAATACAGTATTTGTGGAGAGAAAAATTTGGGGTTAAAAAATGACATCTAATTAAAAGGAATTAAGTTAAAATATGATAGAAAAAGAACAAACCCTCAGAAATGTAAAAGGACAAGGTTTTAAAGGGACCAGGTAGGAAGCCAATGTCTTGGGTCTGTGAATATCCCATATTGTTTGCAATACATTTGCTGCCCAGAGTCAGTGGACAAAGACATGAATGGCATATGAATTTAATACATAAAATTTCACATCTGCTTGATTGCCACCATCCCTTTAAAAAAAAAAAAGGACCTGTGATTGAGGTTGGCATTTGTATGTCATCCAGCTCCCAATAACTCTGAGCAGCTCACAATAACTGAAGCAAAAAAAATATACAATTAATCACAAATCCAAAAATAAAAGATGGTGAGAATAACAAACCAGACAGGAACAAAGCAAAGGGCTTCACTCTCCCTCACCAAAGGTCTGAGTAAAAAGTCAGGTCTTCAAGACCACTCTAAACAATAGCAATGTGGGACTCAGCCAGATCTCAGGAATGGAACTAATTCTAGAGGGCAAGTGCTACTACACAGAAAGAGGTTTAAGCAGGTTTAAGTGCTAGTGGTGAAAATGTTCTCAAGAAGTTACACTCTCTCCTGTATATTTAGAAGGGATGGATATTGGATTTGATTTCATGCAATTTTTCATTTTCCAGAAACACTATAATGGCAGTGGTTCTCAACCTTTTCTTCACTATGGGCCTTCTTTAAATACCTTTTGTGGCCATGGACCCCCAAGACTTAACTCAAGATTTAAATCATAACATTTCTTCAAACCTTCATGGACCCACTGTGATGACATCATGCCCCTCCCCCAGTGATCCACTGACCACAGATTGAGAACCACTTCTATATGGTAACATCTATATTGGTCTACACAGCAAACTATACAATTCTTCACTGGCCTACAACAATAACAAAGAAATTTGGCATTCTCTAGATTTCATCATTAGAGATTCTAATGAATAGGGCAAAGTAACAAGGTTTTTTTTAAAGGCAATTTCTCAGTGATGGCACAGGAAAGAACATCATATAAAATTTCAGCTAGTTACCAGCCTCCATTGGCTGTTAAGAAGCCAATATAATGGAGGGTGATAGGTTCTCAGAAACAAAATATTAAATGAACTAGAGCTATAGAAATACAAAGATTGCATTTGTTTATATGAAAGTGGGTGGAAATAGAAGGAGCAAAATAATCATTGAGTTCCTTAACAACACTATAGAACCAGAAGCAGCTAAGGTAGAATAAAAAAGGAATATACTGTAGGTTTCAGGTTCAATTACTGAGTCATGAGTGTTTTTCAACATTTCTCCAACAAAACATTTCTTGAATGCACATTAAAGCAATATTCATGGAACCCAATATTCACTCATCATAATTTGCTTCTTTCGTAATCTCTCAGGAATCTGATATATCAGGCTCCAAAACGATATTTTTGCCAGTTTCTGCTCACATTTGCAACTCATATGGATAGCTCAGAAAGAAGACTTTTAGGGTTTATCAGTTGTAAAATGTGAAGAAAATAAAATACTGAAGACACAATAGAAGTTTGTAAATATTGATAACATTATATCTGAGCTAAGCAAGACAACCCAGTTATTAAAAAGATTAATAATTTATGACACCTTAAAGATTACCAGACATAGCCCTTGTGGATCACAACTTATTTCATTAGTTACATAGGAAATGGAAGAGATGTGAAAACATACAGGCTCAAATACATTAAAAGATCAAAAGAGATTTGGGGCATGGGAGATTACCACAATAAATTAATGCAGAAAGTGTAATGATTGAGGCTCAGGTCTCAGGTTCTGATCTGCATCTGGAGAAGCTGCTCCAGCTGAAACTGTGAATTGTTAGTCTCAGGAGACCCCAAGCTGATCAAATACAGGTAGGTCCTCTACTTAGAACATTCATTTGGGACCATTAGAAATTACAATGACACTGAAAACATTGACTTATGGCTGTTTTTCACACAACCATTGCAGCATCTCCATGGTCACGTGATCAAATGTTGGACACCTGGCAACTGGCACATATTTATGATGATTGTAGTGTCCATGGGCATTTGATCTCCTTTTGCAATCTTCTGACAAGCAAAGTCAATAGGTAAGCCAGATTCATTCAATAATCATGTTATTAACTTAACAACTGCAGTGATTCGCTTAACACCTATGGCAAAAACTCACTTACCAACTGTCTCATTTAGCAACAGAAATTTTGGGCTCAATTTTGTTCATAGGTCTAGGACTACCTGGACAGGCACTACCTGGATAGCTGGACCAGTCAAATGAGGATAACATAATTCCTCCTAGCTCCTGGGAGTAGAGAAGAGAACAGAGATGTTCCACGAGGCTACTTGCCAAGCAAGGGAATAAATCTTTTGATGAGTGATAGCTGGTTGCATCCTGATTTAAAAAATAATTCTGACCTATGTTCCCTTTGCTGGAAATAATCTCTATCATGTGACATTCCTGTGAATCCTGTTTCTGTAAGAATTTGGACCTCTGAACTGGCTGACAACACTGACCTGGCTCTTGGAATCCTGGATTGGATTTGGGCTATTCGGCTGCACTTTCTCATTAAAACCCAACTCTTGGGGCAAGCTTCTGTTTCATTTACATTCCTTCTTTGCTGCTATCTCTTCAGCCTTAAAGTAAAATTGCTAATTTCCATAGTAACCATGTTTGAGTATGTGTGATTGAAACCTGAAGCAGGATAGAAAGAAACCAATTATTGTATCCCACATGGCAATTTTCTTTAGTCTAGTGACCTCCAATTAATGAAGATTTTAGCCCCCCTAATTCCTAGCTGGCGGGTTAATAATGTAACTTGGAAATTTTAAAAGTTGCAGTTGTAACACATCTGGATAAAACTAAGTTGGGGATGATAGATTTATGCTACAGAAAATGGGATAAGTGAATAATGTCATTTTTTTTCACTTTCTCTTACAAGAAAAAGATAAAGCATGCTAAATATGATTGCACAAAATAAACTGACAAAAGCTTTTCCAAGGGTGGGCACTTTGTTTTTCTGCTTGCTGTTGCATCCAGTTAAACAAGTTTTGCAAATACTTGTAAAACCTGTGAAAAGTTTGTATTGTAGAATATATCCACATTACAGATCTCAATTCTTTCACAAATTACAACTAAATTCATTTTAAAAACTATCCTTAGCTATTTTTTCCTCCAGGAAACAAACTTAACTTTTATTTTTTAATAAATCATGTTGTTTTCTCATACTTTCAGATAATTTATTTATTTACATAGCTGTCCAATGAACACATAGGTGATTCTATGTGGCATATAACATTTAATACTCCACCACATAACAGATACACACACACATACACACATGGCAGCAAGAACAGAAATCAAACCCTTGGTTGGCTCCATTTCCATTTGTGATCCCTAAACCTGCTGACAAAAACCACATTTTTAACCAATTTCAGAAAATCAACAAGATGGGGGCCAACTGTGAATGGGGGAGAGAAGGAGCCATCTTCTTATCCAGCTGGACAAATGGGGTATAATTGGAGGGGTAGGTGGTCCTTCAAATAACCTGGACCATGTAGGGTTTTAAAGATGATTATCATGATCCTGAAATGTACCCAGAAGAAAATTGGCAGCCAGTATAGTTTCCAGAAAAAAGATGCTATATGTGAAAGTCTAGGCTTGCACAAAACAGTTCAGGCCACTGCATTCTGAACTAACTGGAGCTTCCAGATACATGTCAGAAGCATCCCCCACTCGGTTCCCGGGAGACTTAGACCCTCCGGCCCGGGACCTTCGGCTGATGCTATGTAATGCCAGGTCCGTGGTAAATAAGGCCCCCCTCATACAGGATCTTATTCTGGAGGGGGGCGCGGACCTGGCAGGTATTACTGAGACCTGGCTGGGCGTAGAAGGTGGAGTTCCACTAGTTGACATCTGCCCGCCGGGTTT
>NW_015386388.1:4687189-4690020 GCF_001527695.2 Protobothrops mucrosquamatus | reverse complement strand
CTTCCAGCAAGCGGACCTGACCTAGGGAGGATTTTATATGGGGTTTATTTTTTAGCAATTTGACAGAGACACAACTTTAAAATTTGATTTAATTCGGTTTTATTGGGGGGGGAATGTATTTATGTTTTGTTTTAAATATGTTGTGCGCCGCCCTGAGTCCCGTTGGGAGAAGGGCGGCATATAAATTAAATTAAATAAAAATAGAAATAGAAAATGTAGAATACATTACAACAGTCCAGACGGGAAGTGATAAAGTGAGTTACTGTGTTGAGGGCACAATAATCATCAATAGTGATTCAAACCTATTTGAATGAAAAGCAAATTCAGCACTAACAATAGCACATAGATTTATATACAGCTTCATAGTACTTTACAGCCCTGTCTAAGTGGTTTACAAAGTCAATATATTGCCCCTAATAATCTGGGTTCTCATTTTACTAACCTTGGAAGGATGGAAGACTGAGTCAACCTTGAGCTGGTCAGGATTGAACTCCTGGCTACAGAGCCTGCAATCTGCATTCTAACCACTGCATTCAGGATGACATAATGTATTTATTCACTGGGCAAAATACA
The DNA here is from genome assembly GCF_001527695.2 of Protobothrops mucrosquamatus. NCBI lineage: Eukaryota > Metazoa > Chordata > Lepidosauria > Squamata > Viperidae > Protobothrops > Protobothrops mucrosquamatus. The sequence goes on along the minus strand of NW_015386388.1, from coordinate 4,689,447 downwards.
GCTCTGTACTTAGAAAACCAAAATGAATTATTCAGAATAAATCCCAGCCCATGCTGTCAAGAGAATTGGCATAGATAATATTCATATGAATTTTTGATTTAGAGACAGGTTGATCAATCCATTTCCAAGACAAGTGATAGTATAGAATGAGTGAGTACATGGAAAAAATGCAGCTATCTTAATGAGGTGCTTCATATGTATTGCTTTTCTGTATATTGCAAAGTATCTTTTTTACATTCCAATTAATCCAGTGGTTACCAGAAGCTACAGAGCTAATTGGTTTATTTCTGATTTCACAAAATTGACTGCATGGAGTCTGTGCTATGTAGCCCTCTCCCATCTGTGGGGTATGACTTTATTTACTTCAAACTGTGTGTGCTGTTACTCATTCTGATAAGTATGCCCTTTATCTTTTGTCTCAGAATACTGACCTGATGGTACTAGTATATGGAGGGCACAAATAGTATTCATTATTTCTTCCTTGGTCAACTTTACCATAATGTGTTTGTCAGGAGGAATTATGTCTGTGAAGGAAAAAGAGTTGTGTACATGTAAGTCCTTCCATCCCAAAGTATAGGGAAGACCTTTGGTAAATAGCAATGTCCTCTCTCAAGATAGAATCCTGAAGTATAGATGATGGAGCAGAGGAACTGCTAAGAGGCTCAGGCAGAGCAATCGCTGCTACGAAAACCTGTGTGTCAAATATGCCCTAAGATTCTTTCAACTATCAACACTAGTACAGGTAACTGTCAATTTTAATCAGATTTCTGAGCTAGTAGGAGAAAAGCTCTTTTGTCCTCTCTTAATTATTCCTTAATTATCCCAATTTCAATAAATTACTCATTAAGAGGAGGGAGGCAAAGAATGGGACTGTAAATATACTTGTCTTGCTTTTCTCTTCATCCTGGGATCCAAATTTCTTTGGATACTCTGGGGACTGCTTTGTAACCAAGTAATCCTGACAGTGTGAGAGACAGGACTGAAGAAGACCTGGTCATCAGATATAGTAATTGACTAATTAATCATTTAAGTCATAGGTAAGCATTCATTACCATTCAATTCCCCCCAAATGTCACTGTAAATCAGACAAAACATTTAGGTGCCAACAATAGCATCTCACACATCCTAATGGATGTACTGTAATTTTTTTTAAAAAGATGATTTTTTTTTCTAGAAGGAAGTTGCATCATCTGTCCTCTTTGATCCTGTCTGTATGGGGATTAGCTGGGATGAGTCAATAAGAGAAACGTGTGGTTACATTACATGGAGATTATTTATCAGGAGGAGGAGGAGGAGGAAAACAAGGACTCAGTCAACAGTGAGGTCTAAGGAACAAACAAATAACAGTATATAATAAAGCTCTTGCCTTAGAATTCTATTTCTACAATACTAATGCTTCCAAGCCCTTTGTTATCTTCCCCCCAAGAACAAAAAAACGATTTAACATATCACTATTGTCCAAAATTTTCAACAAACAATTGCCAGCAGACTCACTTTAAGGTCTGCCCTCTCGTTTCTGGGTATCAGTTGGACTAAAGCACCAGGCCTTGCCTCTCAAGAGATGTAGTGGAGAAGCACTTATCTGCATTTTGCTGATATTTCCCATATTTGACTATTGGGAACATTTCTTCCCCCCCTTCCCCAAATAATCCTAATTCTTGATCTTAAGTTATATTACTGTTCAGGTTCAGGTTCAAAGTTAATGTATTGTTCAAAGTTAGCTACATCAACCAAGACCAGAAGAAAAGCTGATCTCAGCCAATTTGATAAACTTTGAAAGGTGCCACTTTTACTTCTTCTTTTAGATATCAGATAGGCATTGCCTTCAAATCAACTCTTCACAAAGCATAAAAGTGCAAATGAAATATTTTTCCTCAGAACAATGAGACAGCCATATCCTTAAAGTTTTGACAACTGCTTTAGGGCCTTTCCAGATTGTTTAAGCATGATGCATGTGAAAGAACTGTCCAGCTACTGGAGATCTCCTATTTACTCTTTCAGGAATTGCTTAAAGCCACCATTTATCAAAGTGTTCTGCAATATTTATTTTACAAAATTTATTTATATGCCGCCCTTCTCCCCATGGGACTCAGGGCGGCTCACAGCATGTTAAAACAATATACAGAATTACCCCTTCTAAAAACCAATTAAAATCCAAATATTAGTGGCTGTGACTATTTAAAATCATTAAAAATTATCCCTATTTAAAATTCACCCTAGGTCAGGCCCGCTTGTTGAAAAAGCCATGTCTTGAGGGC
>NW_015386388.1:4674670-4684610 GCF_001527695.2 Protobothrops mucrosquamatus | reverse complement strand
AAATTTATTAAAACACCCCTTTAAAAAGAGCCTTAATTTGGCCAATTTCAGAAGTTTTTGACTTGTACCTGCAGCATGCCACCTCTCGGGGTTCCAAACCCCATCCTCAAGGTGGGCCCTGGTGATCTTAATGGGCCAGGCCTGCGCGAGGGGTGAATCGCGCAGGGCCAGAAGGACTGTCCTCGAGTATGTTAATATGGGCCCTGGTGATCTTAATGGGCCAGGCCTGCACGAGGGGTGAATCACGCAGGGCCAGAAGGACTGTCCTCGAGTATGTTAATATGTCCACGATCAAAAGCAGGAAGGAAGGGGTAGGAAGCCCTACCTCAGAAAAAAAATAGATCCCAAGTAGCTGAAATCAATATTTTACATTTCGTTGCTCCACAGTGTTCATTCCAGGCTGTTGCCTTTACCACCCTACTTTCGCTGAGCATGCCTTTTAGCAATGGAGGATTTAATCTTCCTCTTATCACTATTTTTTTTACATCTGGTTAAGGACAAAAGTAGCCTGTTATTGTTAACTTCAGCTAATTTCCTCCCATCTCAGTTTGGAGCAGGTTCTTTAGGCCAGGGGTTCTCAACCCCGGTCCGTTGACCAGTACCAGGTCGGAGACATGCCAGCAACCGAGCTGCACAAACAAGCAAAGCCCCATCTGTGAGATGCAGACAGCACATAAAACCACACCCCCTCCGGCCCGCGGAAAAACCTCTCTCCACATAACCGGTCCCTGGTGCCCAAAAGGTTGGGGACCTCTGCTTTAGGCCCTCGGGAGAAAGGTTTATACAAAGATGACTTTACTTATTTCAGGTAGCTATTTTCCCTTCCTTCCCTTGTTCTATCCATTTTAAATATGACTCTGTGAAACCTGGAACTGGACTGTAAAATGTTCTCTCCTTCTGGGTGCAAATGTAATAAAAATAAAAACATTGTAACTTGAATACAGGTTCTGCTTGAATTGACCATATCTTTTTTCAATTTGAGAGAGAGAATGCCAGCTTAGAAGAAAGAGGGAGGATCAAAACCATACTGTGTATTGTTCTATTTGAGGTACATTTAAATTTCGATGCTCCTGATTGTGACTCTAAAATGTTGGCAGATATGAAATTACAGTATGCTTAAAAATTATGGGTCTTTTGTTGATTTGGAAATGGATTGCCAGGCATATTTCACATTTCAAATGTTTCTTTTCCTATTTTCTCTTTAGCAACAATAAAGCAATCAGGTTAATATACTGTATAGCAAAAGAAAAAAGAGGAAGAATAAATGAAATTCTTTCTGCAGAAAAGGTTTGCATCAGACAACGTGCAAGCAAAAAGAAGGGAAATGGTGACCTCTAGTGAGAAAAGAGAATAGAGACATTCATAATACTGTATGGAAAAAGGAAGCAATACTGGGTTAAGAGTACTTATTACTGTAGGAAGAGGACATCCCTATGACTTAAAGTATATGGCATCTATTCTAGAAACATAGCTAACTATTGGTGTCATTGTGTATAAATTCTCCATTAAGACTACATTTTGCCAGAGTGTTTAAGGGCCATTATAAATTCCTCAGCTGCCAAGCTATCCAACTCATAATCAACCACACGAAACACAATTCTTGTCTTCTTGCAAGGAACAGCTTTTCCAGAATGCAAATGGACAATCTCAATTAATTCTCCTTCAGAACCTGGTTCCTGGCTAATTATTCCACACTACAGTGCTATTCCTGCTTGTGGAACTGCTCACAATGATATCTAATCCATAACAATATAAAAGATTGTTTATAATGGAAACAATATAAAAGATTTTGGATGATATCATATAAAAGAAGGAAGAATTAAAATTTTCCCATGGATGGCAACTATCATTTTCCCCATGAGAGCCAGTTTGGTCTACTGACTAGAAAGTGGGAAATATGGGTTCAAGTCCTGCCTTAGCCATCAAATCCAACTGGGCAGTGGTGAGATTCAGCCAGTTTGTACTAGTTCAGCAGAACCAGTAGCTAATTTTTTGTTCCCCAGGCCCAGAATGGACTTCCGGAAGCAGAATCCACACAGAGAACCGGTTGTTCACATATTTGAATCCCACCACCGCAACTGGGTACTTTGGACCAATCTCTCTTTCTCAAGCCAACCTACCTCACCGGGTGGGTGTGAGGTAGAATTCAAATAAATAAAAGTAAAATACAATCATCAAATTAAGCTTTTACAGAGGCAACTATTTGTTAGCAATAAGAGAGCTGGAAATAAAGATGAACTATGCAAAACAAAATTTGAATTTGCACATACACCAGGCAAATGATTGGCATACAAGTTGCAAAAAGAAGAAAGATATACTTTATGCATGAAATAAATATATATTAGTAAGTTTTAAATTAATAATCAAAAGAGAAAAATGTTAATAAAAATACAAAATTAGAAGATCAAATAGAAGTGAAAGAAAACTGATTTTAAGATTGATATAAAAGTGAATCACTTGGATATTGCTATGATGAATATGAATTATCTACAAATATGGTAGTTATATTAAGACATGTAGTGAAATTAAAAAAGGTATGTTAAGATGGGAAAAATTAAAACTGTCCATGTTGGGGAGAATCTCTGCAATAAAATGAAAGCTTTTGCCAAGAATGATGTTTTTGTTTCAGACAATATGGCTTTGATACCTGCTATACCACATAAACAACAGAAGAAGAATATAATATAGGGCAAGGGGAAAACCCATGATAAATGTGTTACAAAATGCAAAGGGCTGGATTCAAAACTATTTTACTGCTTATCGTGTGGCCTGGATGAAAGAATGGATGTTGCTGAGAAACAAGACAGAGACTTTTAAAGGTCATGGCTTTAGGTTTAGATAACATGGAACATCAGCCTCAGGAGACATCAAGCCAAGAATCATATGAGACTGATCAAACACGGGCACCATCTGGACAGCAGAAAGCTAGATATGCTAAGGACATCTGGCTTCCCAGCACATCCACCAAGTAGACCAAAGAGCAGAGCAATGTTGGTCTATGTGGCTTATGGCCAAGAAAGAGAGTAAGTCTCTGAATTAGTGACAGCTGGCTGCAGCCTTATTTAAGAAGCTCCCTTCACTGGAAACAGTGTTGATTTATTCTTGTGTAATGTTCTTGTGAACATGTAAAAAAACCCTTTAACTACTGGCCTGGCTGACAACCATGTCATACTCCTCAGAATCCAGGATTGCATTTGGGATATTCTAAAAGAAACTCTTCAAGCAAGCTTCTTTTTTGTTTATAACCTTTGTTTGCTATTTCTTCAGCTTTGATATAAATGTCTTAATCTCCATGTATGTGTGTGTGTGTGTGCGCGCGCATGCGCACTTAAAACCTGAAGCAGGACAATTTCAATATATGGTTACTGTGAAATATTATTATATGCATAAAGTTGGAAAGATTCAATGCTGGCCATTCAGAAGAATGGTTGGTGAAACTGGTAGATCTTTCTGAGATGAATAGACTAACTTCTTTGATTAAAGGCACTATCTATACTTATTGGGGACTGAAAATCTCTTACTGACATTTTGTGTAAAAATGAAAAAAAAATAAACTTGTAATTTATGCTCTTGATAATTAGATAAAATAGATTATAGATTTCTTTGAGTGTGTGTGTGTGTTTGTGTGTGTGTGTTCTGCTTGGAACAATATAGGAAGCCACTACTTTATATCTTTTTTCCTTTATTTTTCTGTATTTTGTTCTTTTTTTGCACTTTTTGCTTTCTCTTTTTTTCTTTTCTCTTTTCTTCATTAATTTATATTAGTTGGTGTTAGTTTGTATCTTCTTTTTTAAGCTTTTGATAAATATATATATGTAAAAAAAGAAGAAATGCCTAGCAAAGGTAGACAATGTGTAAGTTGTTCTCTATGTCTGAAAGTTCTTTATGGCTTCTTGAAAGTCATTAGCTTTTTGCCAGTTTTTAATATAAGTATTTTTATAACTCAATGAAGATCTTTCTTGGTTCTTGTCGCATTTTAGACACTTGGCTCACATAATCATAATCCCAGGCTCCAAAGATTAATCTGTAGATTTAGACCTGTATGCAACATATATAGGCAACCTGTTGTAAATAAAGTTCCATATTTTATTTATTAAATTTGTTTGCCACCCATCTTGCCTTGGGGTGACTCTGCCATCATATGACTTCATGCCATTGCGCTTTATTTTTTTTGTCAGAGTACTTTAAAAAGTACTTTGAAAATGAATGATATGAGAGAATACCAGAGCGTGAATGTAGAGAAAGGGAAAATATTAGAGCAAGTGGAAGATTCTCAAATGAAATTAATAAAAACAGATATGAAGAATAAAGTGAGATTTCTGTAGAATCTTTAGAAGCTTCCTAACTTTTTCCTAGACCCTTTTAATTTAAAAATAAAAGAAAAATGGGAAATGGGACGAAGCAGCTCTTCTTTCAATTTACAAGAATGGCTTAATTGCTGGAGACAGACTGAAACAAGAATCTCTTCCAGCGAGCACAGAACATTCCTTCAGGCACAACTTGGAAACCCACAGCCATAACTGAAGCAGAATCTTCCATCCTGCAAATGCATTTATTCATAAAAGATCATATATGTTTAACACAGGGCATGTTGTACTGTAAGTCTTCTGATTGCATTTGTGATCTTATGCCACTAGCCGGATTGTGCTTCATCTGGAAAACCACTTTGACTTAAAGGCTAAACGCCCTTTTTAACTAAGCATTAAATATTTCATAGTAACGACTACGCTAAAAATATTTTCCTTACTTGAAAAAGGCTACTGAAGAAATCCTGGACTCAGTAAGGTCCATATTGAGTACTTCAAAAATATGTGTACTTTTTGATATTTGGCTCATATGGAAGTCTGGACATGTACAGGCAAAAAAGTGAGCTATTGTTTTTATCAATTGTGCTGAACTGAAAATCTGAATTTCTGGAACCTGCAGCTGGATTCCATTTTTTGATATCCATACCCCTAACTTTCAGTAATGCAATTTATTACTTTATGTTTAATCCTAACACTGAATCCTCCCAACTCCCACCCCTTTTCTGCATTATACTTCAGTGTGATAATCCTGGAGCAATTCTAAAAATTCTGAGAGAAGATTTTAACTTAAAATAAGAGGTGGTTAGGAGTTTGCTGTTTGTTTTGGATGTGCTTATTTTAAGTGTATGTGCTTCTACAAGAAGTACCTTGTTTGCTATCAACAACAAAACTGTATTCCTAGAACAGAATCCCTTTACAAATGAAGCTACATTACCTTCCAGCTGTTTTTCCAGCTCCCTTAATCTCCAAGATTTTCTTAAGCAAACAGACACTCTGTTTTAGATTGAATTTATTGGTAAGATATTGGAATGATTAAGATATCGGCTTGTTTTTTAAAAAAATAAAATCTTCAAATTGAATTGAAAATTTAGATCCTGATTTTTCTGATGCTGACAATGCATATGAACTTTCAAGGACTAAAAAATTAAAAGCTGGCCTCATCCAGATGAAAGTTCCCCACCCATAATAGAGAATGAAGAAAATCTAGATAAATAATACCAAGCATTAGTCCTAGATTCTGTGAAAACTCTGATGATTGAACTCTGCTCAGCATGAGAGTTCTGCTTTTGGTTTCATAAGATGAAGCAGAGTTTGTGCATACGGAACTGTTGTTTTTTTTTAATTGAGAACATTCAAATAAATTTCACTGACACAACTTGTCAGACCCAAAGAATCCAGAATGGCATAAGGAGTTATTTCTGAGTATTTCCATTATTGTTCTTTGCCTACAAACAGAAATCTTGCCACACTACAACAACTACCTGCAATAACTATTGATAACATCCTGGGAATTTCTATCTTCCTACTGTCTTCCTACCCACCAAACCTGCTGTCTTCCTATCCACCAAACATTCCAAGCTCCACTATATATTTGTCTTGAGGGAAAGAACCCCTCCCTCCTGCAGCCCAGACTACATTCCACCACACAATTCCAGTTATTCCTCCATGAATCATCAGCAGTCTTTATAATTATGGCTTCACCTTTATTATTCCACTGAAAAGAATACAGAAAACAAAATCCTATATTTATACAGATAGTCCTTGACTTACGATCATAACTGAGCCCAAAATTTATGTTGCTAAGTGAGACATTTGTTAAGTGACATTCTATGATCTTTCTTGCCACAGTTGTTAAGTGAATCACTGCAGTTGTTAAGTGAGTAACACATTTATTAAGTGAATTTGGCTTCCTCATTGGCTTTGCTTGTCAGAAGGTCATAAAAGAGAACCCTAGGATACAGCAACCGTCATAAATATGAGCCAGTTGCCAGGTGTCTGAATTTTGATCACATGACCATGGGGATGTTGCAACAGTCATAAATGTGAAAAACGATCATAAATTACTTTCTTCAGTGCAGTTGTAACTTTGAACAGTCACTAAATGAACTACCTGTGTTTATTAAAACAGACCTTATTGTCTGTGTAGTTAGCTTTCTCTTAAAGATTTTTTTTTTAACAACTGTGACTGGAATGATCTTTCTCTAGAGGAAAGATATGGCTAGAAATAATGGGGATAGGGAAGGCAAATATTGAATATTTTGCAAAAAATTCTTAGAAAACTGTAAAATTGGTGTTTTGAGAAAAAATAGATTTAAACAAGTGTTTTTATGAGTAAATGTACAGCCCAATATCTATTTAGATTTAGATGCATATTGGAGATGAACATTGTTTTAATTTAATGGGATAGAGATAAAATATAACTAAGACATGTTACTCCCATTTCATCTGAGAAATAGCCAATCTTCATTAGGAAATGAGATCTGAAACTATTGCTTGCCTGCCTGCCTGCCTATTTATAATCTATCTTAGGTAGACTAGCAGACTCAGAGGATTGCAGTCTCCAAAAGAAAGCTGTCATGACAATATACATGAGAATGACACCAACAATGGTACATTGAAAATGGCATATGAATACATTCCTAATGGTAGGATCTTTGAGCATTACCATTTAAGGACTAGATTCAGCATTGTACAATAAAGGGATTCCTAATGACCTTAATGTAATGCATTAGCAATCTAAGTGGAAAGACCTCGCCTACTTTACCTTCTACTTTTGTCTACTATTAATGTTTATTCATAAACCAAAGGAGATATTGCTGGCTTCTTACTTTTCTTATCTAAGAGATTTGACTGTCATATACATCAGCCAGTTACACCCATTTTCCAAAGTCTCCAATGACTGAACTTTCACCAGAGATCCAAGTAAAGTATTCCAGTTCTTCTAAAGTCCAACTTAAGTAGTTTTTTTATCAAGTATTGATCTTATTTTATTGTTCAAAGTAAAGGCAATGCTATTGCTGATGCAATTATCAGACTTCTGATATAAGAAAAATATGCCCTTCTTTTTTATCCCTGTGTTCTCTATCAGTCTCTAAGAATCAGATAAGATTGAATGGAAAGGGGATCTATGTGTGTAAAATATAAAATAAAATAATAATAAAATAAAATAAAATAAAATAATAAAATAAAATAATAAAATAAAATAAAATAAAATAAATAATAAAATAAAATAAAATAAAATAAAATAAAATAAAATAAAATAAAATAAAATAAAATAAAATAATAAAATAAATAAAATGATATCGCAACAGTAGTCTATCAAACTGCAGATTTGGCAGCCAAATTTATATTATTTAATGCATTTCCTGATTCCAGTAATTGAAGGAAAGCCCTGGCCTTTGGCTTCTGCTCTAAAATACCAGGTCATTATGTGATAAGGCCTTCCTCATCTGTGTTTTGATTGTCAGAAGGCTGACCTGGTATGTATTACTAAGACTTGGCTGGACCTAGAAGGAGGGGTGGCCCATTCAGAGATTTGTTTAACTGAGTTTCAAGTGTGCCACTAGCCAAGAACTGGGGCAAGGGTGGAGTTGTGGCAATTATGATTTGAGAATTGTTGAGGGATTTCAGGGGCATTGCCCAACAGTCACTGGATGTGAGACCCCCCTATTCATTAAATTGCTCTCTAGGGATCTAGTGCTATTAATACTATTTGTTTTCCTGGCTCTCCATACTCTCCTCACACCATAGTCTCCATCTTTCCATTCTGCTTGTTCAACCTCAGCTTCCTTTGGGTATCACAGGGAATCTGCTGTCGTTGTATTTCTGATCTTTACAGTTATAAATACTGTATATCCTGACATTTGAATATGTCCGTATTTAACTGAGAGCCAGAATATATGAAACTAGAAGAATGCCATCCACTTAGAAGAAAGAAATAATGATTGGTGATGGTGATAAGCTCACATTAAGAACAAAATATCTTTCTGAGGGGGAAAATTAAATGCATAATCCACAAACAATGTTATGAAATCTAAGCATGCCCAGGATACAAATGGCAGTTGAATATTAAAATAAAATATCCATCTATCTATCTATATCACAGAACTAGGTATAGATCTGGAAGCCCAACAGATAAGCATGCAGGACAACAGTGTGCCCAATGCAAATCAGAAATAAGAAGGAAATAAGAACCAAAAAATACAGATATGTAGGTAGAACATTTATTGGAATTATTCCGTTCTCTGAAAGCTTTGGTCCAAAACAAGAAATAGATTAAATTACTGGAGATATCAATGGTTCTGATATAACCTATAACACAAATCTTGAAGAAGAACAAAAAAAATCCTCTTAAAATGATTATTTGGAAATCAACTGCTGCATTTTAATTAAATGTATCAAATTTATATATGAATGAAGTGAAGATGTAATATACTGTCTAGATGTTCATTGTAATGTTTATGATTTTATAGTAGTTGAAATTACCCAACTTCAGTTTATAATTTATTTCATACACACAGTTTGACAAAGATTGATGTAATAATGATAACAGCGGGAGGATATTGGTGTCAGAATTTGCATTGTTAACTTCTAAATATTCAAAGTATAATTCATATATTTGACATTGATAAAATTCAGGTTTTGAAAAACAGGAAGTCCAACAAAAAAGGTTACTTTTGTGAATAAAAGCACTGAGGTAAATTATAAAATAAATGGCAAATCCAATAGGCACATACAGAAGTCAAGATCAAACAAGCTTTTATCCTTCTGCTCTGTGGACAAAGCACTCTGTCCTCCTTGAATTTGCCCTTAAGATACACCTCCGTTATGGTTTGGCAGATGCATCATCCCAGTCAAATTCCCTCCTTAATGTTGCACATATAGTAATGATCTTGATATTACTTAGACAACACTGATTTCTTTTTACAATGGAAGAATGTTGAGACTTAGCAATAAATAATTCAGTCAAGTTCATATACTTACAGGAGATAATTCTTCAGTAGAAATGAAAGTCAAACTATATTAGAGTGCCTCAATGATTTTGCAACTAAAGGTTTTCCTTCCTAAATGAGCATCTGCAGATGCTTTTCACCACATTTTTTGAATTAAAATTTAGGGTTTTAGAGTGTGTGCAAAGGAAACAAAGGCATGATTCACCATCAGAAACAATCTAAGCTCTGTTGCTAGGTAGTGATGTTAAAAGTCCAGTCTAAGTGCACCAGATTTCCAATTTTCCAGAATCTTTTTCAGGAAAAATGATATAAAATTAGAAAAGAGGCAAAGAAGTTCCCCTTTATTCTAATATAAAATTTAGAAAGTAAGGATTAAAAAGAAAACAAATGAAAAGCCCACCCATATCAAAACATTTATGTTAATTGAATGCTTGTATAATTGACCTTCAGGATGATGAGATACTGTAGGCTTTATTCAGTAGCCCCAGGGCTTTTTTTCTCGGAGAAAAGGTGGCGGAACTCAAACCTGGCCACGCCCTCATCAAACCCTAGGACCGCCCCTTTAGAGAACAGGAATGCAAGTAAAATTTGGGAGGGGCTATTTCCGGTGTGGGAGGGGCTATTTCCGGTGCGGCCGGCCCGGAAAAAGGTGCCGGAACGCGGTTCCGCCGCGTTCCGGCT
>NW_015386388.1:4560628-4674202 GCF_001527695.2 Protobothrops mucrosquamatus | reverse complement strand
GGAGAAAAGGTGGCGGAACTCAAACCTGGCCACGCCCTCATCAAACCCTAGGACCGCCCCTTTAGAGAACAGGAATGCAAGTAAAATTTGGGAGGGGCTATTTCCGGTGTGGGAGGGGCTATTTCCGGTGCGGCCGGCCCGGAAAAAGGTGCCGGAACGCGGTTCCGCCGCGTTCCGGCTGAAAAAAAGCCCTGAGTAGCCCCATTTCTCAAGGTAGGCTTTTATTAATTTTCTCCATTTTCAGAGAAGCAAAGAATGGAAATCAATAATAAAATCATATGATTAACATTTAGTTCTGCTATTTATTTATTTATTTGGCCGCCAAACTCCATTTTTAACTTTGGGTGGCAACAGGAAAAACAACAACAACTAGAACTAGACTAATACAAATATTCTACCACAAATACTCTGAAAAAGAAATACCAACACTGTCAAAACAAAGAAGGGGTCACTCAAGTTCCCTAACCCAAAGCTGTGGGAAGAGCCAGATTTTAAGGACTCATTTAAATAGGAGACAGCACATGAATATCTGAGGAGACATTATTCCAGAGGGCAGGGAATGCAATAGAAAAGGCCTACTTCTGAGGTGATGCTGTTTAGTCCATGGGACCTGGAGCATGACAATTCTACCCAGTCATACATTATAGGCAGAATGTACCAAAGGAGCATGAAAAATAAAGCGTACAAATAAAAAATATTTGCATTTGCAGAAGAAATTACCATTTTTTTTGCTGAAAAAAATGAACTGGTGAATGACTAAATTTAAAGGAGGAGGAGGAGGAGGAGGAGGAGGAGCTTTAACCACAACACACAGATGCTCAGGCACACTACGTATCTGCTTAATGCACTTGAAACTTCTTTTCATTTCATCTGCCATCAACATTTCAAATAAGTTTAAGTCAACTTCTGTACCAATTTTAAAATAGTGTTTTCCCCTTTAAATGGGCAATATCCAGTGGTGGGATTCAGCCAGTTCACACCAGTTCGGCAGAACCAGTAACTAATTTTTTGTTGCCCAGGCCCAGAATGGACTTCTGGAAGTGGCATCTACACAGAGAACTGGTTGTTCACATATTTGAATCCCACCACTGGCGATATCCCATGCGTAAATCCATTCATCATAGAGCACAATCAAATTTCTACAAACTACAATGAAATATTTTCTTGCCTGGGTGGGTGTGAAGTACAGAATCTTGGAAAATGCCATAGGATCTGCCTGCTATCTTTTATTAGTAAGTTTACTAAGGGAGGGTTTTTCTTTCTGAATCTTTTTTTCCCTGTGCTTTTTTTTTTTTATGGAACTAGCTGCTAATTATTCACGAACTCTTTCCACACCTTCTGTTTGTTTAGGGCTGACAATCTCTGCCCACAATCTCTCACACCATGGCATGTAAAAGCTTTCTTGACTTCCATTGGTGGCTTTGACAGGTGATCCATAAGGGATGGGAACAGCCTAGCACCTCTTGGCACATATGGACTATTGCAGGCACACCCTTCTTCTCCAGTCCTGGACATTTTCCTCAGATACTATTCTTCCCATCCTCCCCTCATGGAGAAAGAAGAAGAGCTGGGCCAGCTGCTAGTTCAGTTCTACCTGGATTTTCCATGGGCTATTAAGCAGCTGTTTAACAGTCTAGGGAGTTGATAATTAAAGCAGGAGAGGAGTTCCCAGTTTACATACACTTTTCCCAGCTTGCCAAATGACTGAGTGAACATTTAGCAGCTGGGGCCTGAGAGAGTTGACTCTCTGGCTTGAATGAGTACTTCTTGACAGGTCTCCTCTTTTGATGTAAATTGTAAAGCAGGGAAGAAGAGTTAGCCATCTTTCAAAACTTGGTATCTCCCCAAGCTGGTATCACTATTCTGACTGGCAGATTATTTCATTCTAGTAGGTGGCATTCAGAACACAAAAAGGCAGTAAAGCCCGAAAGTTTCACCACTCATTTTACTTAATATATTCTTCACATTCAGAATCAAGACAGCATCATGCAGCAACAAGCCAAAAGAGAACCAATGCTTAAAGATACAGATTGGCAATAATGACCACAAATTTGCTGCAAGTAAATTTTTCCACCAACCTGAAGATGGGGGACAGCACTTTAGTTCAGAATGGGGAAAGACCTGCATAAAACAGATTAGTGGAGATAAGATGCCACCGCTTGATATATGATCATTGTAAATCCCCATTGAAAATACATTTTGGTTCCTCTTTTAACACAGTACTTAGCAATGGCACGCAAATACAATCTCCCATTCTCTTCAATCTTAGTTAAATTAACAGACACAAATCAAAAGCTCAATGATTAATATTTAATGAGAATGTGTATGTGTCTTCTAGCTAGTCTTGACTCCTGGTGACCACCTGGATAAGTACAGGTAGTCCTCAACTTACGACCACAATTGAGCCCAAAATTTCTGTTGCTAAGTGAGATATTTGTCAAGTGAGTTTTGCCCCATTTTACGACCTTTCTTGCTACAGTTGCTAATTGAATCACCATAGTTGTTAAGTTAGTAACACAGTTGTTAAGTGAATTAGGCTTCCCCGTTGACTTTGTTGTCAGAAGGTCTCAAAAGGTGATCTCATTAGCCCAGGACAATGTCACCATCATAAATATGACTCAGTTACCAAGTGCCCAAATTTTGATCACATGAACTGTCATAAGTTTTTTCAGCCCACTGTAACTTCAAACAGTCACTAAATGAACTGTTGTAAGTCAAGGACTACCTGTAGAAGGGATGAAATCCAACTTCTGCTCTCCAGACAATACTTCACATTTTCCTTTCAGCTCTTTTTAAGAGTGGACTTCAGTGCCTAGAATTCCTCAGCCAGCATGTTTTATGATATGTGGACAGCATGTCAGATGGGGAATTCTGAGAATTGTTCATATTTTTTACAGTTGCTGAGGTTGAGAAATACTGCCCTAGACTATGAGAGAGAGGGAAGAGAAAATAGCAGGCAGACTAGCAAGATTCTGTTACTATAGCCTGTGTCAATAAAGTATAGTTCTAGCCTTCCTGTGTGTCAGTTTCGTGGTCTGTCCCTACCTTATAACAATCAATCAATCTCAAGTCTGGCAGTGGCCATAAAGAAAAGCAAAGAAAGGGAGTATTTAACAATAACAGTAGCACTTAGACTTCTATACCACTCCACAGTTCTTTACAAAACTCTCTAAGAGGTTTATAGAGTTTGGGTACTCATTTTACCAACCTCGAAAGGATGGGAGGCTGAGTCAATCTTGAGCAGGTCAGGATTGAACTCCTGGCAGTAGTAGGCAGAGTCAGCTTGCAATACTGCATTCTAACCACTGCACCATCATGCTTTGAACAATTGCATCCAAAAGCAATTTTTCAATAGAACAAGAATTCCCTGATTTTGACTAATCCCTCTTTTCCCACTGCAGTTGTTCTGGGAACTGAAGAATTTTATGGAACACTGTAGATGTTCCATAAAATTCTCAGAACCACTGAACTATATCTTTCAAAGAACCTGGAGTACTGGGGAACTACCAGAGGACTGGAAAAGAGCTGATGTAGCTCCCGTCTTCAAAAAAGGGAAAAAATAGATCCAGGAAACAACAGACCTATCAGCCTGACCTCAATATCTGAGAAGATTCTGGAAAAGATAATCAAGTAATGAATCAATGAACACCTAGGGGCAAACAAAGTCATTACCAAAAGCCAACATGGGTTTGTCAAAAACAGATCATGCCAGACAAATCTTATTGCATTCTTTGACCAGGTGACAAAATTAGTGGACCAGAGGAATGCTGTGGATATAATTTACTTGGACTTCAGTAAGGCATTTGATAAAGTAGACCACAACCTACTACTTGATAAGATAGAAAAATGTGGGTTAGACAGCATCACCACCAGATGGATTCGTAGCTGGCTGACTGGCCATACTGAGCATATGGTCCTCAATGGAACTGCATTTACATGGAGGGAAGTGTGTAGTGGGGTGCCCCAGTGCTCTGTTCTGGGCCCAGTGCTCTTCAACATCTTCATCAATTATTTGGATGAGGGGATAGATGGGGAACTCATCAAATTTGCAGACAACACCAAGCTGGCAGGAATAGCCAACACTCCAGAAGATAGGCTTAAGATACAGAAGGATCTTGACAGACTTGAACACTGGGCGCTATTTAACAAAATGAAATTCAATGGTGAAACAAGTAAGGTTCTACATTTAGGCAAGAAAAACCAAATGCACAGATATAGGATAGGTGGTACCTTGCTCAATAGTAGTAACTATGAGAGGGATCTTGGAGTCCTAGTGGGACAATCAGTTAAATATGAGCCAGCAGTGTTCTGCAGTTGCCAAAAAAGCCAACACAGTGCTAGGCTGCATTAACAGAGGGATGGAATCAAGATCACGTGAAGTGTTAATATCACTTTACAATGCCTTGGTAAGTCCACATTTGGAATACTGCATTCAGTTTTGATCACCACGATATAAAAAAGATATTGAGACTCTAGAAAGAGTACAGAGAAGAGCAACAAAGATGATCAGGGGACTGGAGGCTAAAACATATAAGGAACGGTTGCTGGAACTGGATATGTCTAGTTTAATGAAGAGAAGGACTAGGGGTGACATGGCAATACTTTTTAAATATTTTCTAGGAACTGGGAGAAATTTATATTAGTTACCATATTTACTCATTTTTGTTCATTTTCCCTATATACAGTAAATGTGAATAGATTGGTAATACTGTACCAAATTGGATTAATTATGGAGCTTTTCAATGATCCACAAATTTTCATCCTCATGAAAAGTGTATTTTGCCCAACTTACCTTTCTTCTACTTACTGACAATTGCCTTACATCCAATAAGATGGATTCACTACTACGGAAGATTCGGAAGATTCATTACTTCTACTCCTATGGATGTTATGTGAAAATTAAGGATGGAGCTAGGCAGGAATTCAAGGCAAACTTTATTTAAATAGAGATATGAGTATAAACTTTAGCCTTCCTATTGACATTTTCCTTAGTTTGTCCTGAGGGAGAGATCCCATTACACAAATTATGGCAGGCTGGATGGCCAAATACTGTACAGTGAAATAATCACAAAGAAATACTGATCTTCTCTGGACTTTGGACTGAAGCACAAAGGTTGATTTAATGTGTCTTTTATTGCCAAGCCACAGGATGGAATAAAGTAGTAACAGTGCCAATTTCCCCTAATTGTTATCAAAAAAGGCGGAGTTCAGCCCTGTCAACCCTCCCTTTTACACCCAAATAAAAAGGTCCAAAACTGCCCTATGCAACATTTTCTCCTGCAAAAGTGCTTTAGATATTTTGTTCTTTAAATATATATACATACTACCAATGGCTCGATCTGGCAATGTCAACTTAAAAAATGTCTTTTTCGAAAGCAGTGGATCATCTATTCCCAGTTCTATCTCTAGATTATCATCCATAAAAAAATACCGAACACCCAGTGTCCATGGAGGAGCTGGTGGCTCTGGCACCCGAATTTCCTTTGGCAGTAGCTACAGCAATGCCCTTAGCAGTAATTTGTTACGCAGCAGTTCCATAAATGAGCTGCTGCTTACAAGCAATGAAAAAACTACCATGCAGAATTTGAATGACCGTTTGGCCGCATACCTGGAAAAGGTGCGCTCCTTAGAAACTTCAAACTCTGTTTTTGAAAAGCAGATCCGGGAGTGGTATGAAAAGAGTTCCCCTATTACTAAGCAAGACTATAGTGCCTACTTTAAAGTAATCAGAGAACTTCAAGATAAGGTAAGATTCTCTTTCATATCTGAATAGTTTACTGCATGAGGCAGTTAAGAGTAGACAATGTATTGTTTCTAAAGGGAACTTATGTTGAAGCCTGATCGAGGATATGTCATGGTTACATCATCAATAAAATCATTTTCTGCTAACAAAAAGTTGCAGAATGTTTATGAAGGTATTATAAGTGCCTTTTTGTAACTGAATACTGTAAGGTTGTCAGATGCCTACCAATTGTGCAGGAAAAAGAAAAAGTGGGGTAGAGGCTCTAGCACACTAATTGTTGCATGTCTAGTTACCCTAGGGCTAGTATGGCAAGTATCAAACTTTTTATTTTCTAATTATCTTGCATTATAGCCATCTTACATTCTTTCCAAAGATGTTGAACTACTGAAAGGTGGGTGAGGGTATTTACCAGGTTAGCAACCATTCCATTCTTGGTTGCTATCTATCAACCTTGACATATAACCATTTCCCATGCTTGCTTGCTTTGTGGTCCATGCAGACATTATTTCCAGACTATTGGATTTTTTTCAGTGTTACCTTTTCTTCAAATGGCAATTAAAACAAATGTGCAGTGCCAACCAATCAGTGGGTTGGCAAGAACATTCTTGGAGAGATGCTGTAATTTTTTTTCCCAATGAGAAAATATTGATATGAAAAAATGAAATAATTAACAATAATTAAAATGTATTAGGATAACAAAAAATAATGCCAGGAACTCATAGTAAGTGTCACTTGTTTATTCAACAGGCAATAATAAATATTCCATTATAATAAAATAAGAGTGAAACTAGTATTACAATGCTAGTTACTAGCTGCAATTAAACTCTGCAAAACATTTATTTATTTAATTTTTACTTAAAAGTCCAAGTGATGAGAAATGCCTTATGTGTGAGATTTTTAATTAATTCGTTATACTTTTCTTGTAACCATTCTGCAGCTATTCTAATCTCTTTCATGACATTATATTCAAATCATCATCGTTTCAGCCATTGTCTATCCACTGCAGGATGAAGGTTGCTTCCGCATGTTTTCAACCAATATAGTCCTGAGCTTTCTTTTGCCAATTGGGCCTGCAAAACTTGCTGATGTTGTTGATCCATCTTGTTTTAGGTCTCTTTTGTGGACTCTTTTTATCAAGTGGGATCCATTCTATGACTGCCTTGGTCCACCTGCCATCAGTTCTTCTTGCTATGTGACCAGCCCATTTCCTTTTCCATTCTTTTACTCTCTTGATGATATCATATGCTTTCGTTTGTTCTCTAATCCATGTACAGGTCTTTCTATCTGGTTGTAATGACAAGCATGTATCTTTCCATGGCTTTTTGCACCACTCGTAGTTTTTCACTGGCATAGGTTAGAGCAGGTAGCACACACCGATCGAAAACTTTTCTCTTCAGGCATAGGGGGAAGTTGTTCTTGAAAATTATGTTTAGCTTGCCAAACGCCTGCCAATCACATTTAATATGCCATTCAATTTCTTTTATTGTATCACCTTTCATTGAGATCCATTGACCAAGGTCTACATAGTGGTCTATTACATCTAGTTCTTTTTCAGATATAATTTTTTTTCTTTCTTTGGTGAATTTATTAAACATAAACTAACTCTTTTTCAGGTTTATTTTTAAGCCAAATGGTTCTCCTGCTTTGGCAGGTCTTTGTATCTCTTAGTAAATCTATTGTAGGTCATTATCTGGGTGGTACTATTTACTCAAGTAATGGGAGAGGCAATCTATATGTTACTACAGTTTCTATAGCCTTGATAATCTTATCACTATTTGGAAAAACTAACTGAAATAAAAATCTGATTTGATCTTTAGCATAGGCACTCTTGCCCTTCTTTCAGCAAGGAATTCCTGTACAGATGTTAAGACAGAGAGAGTCAAATTTATTTTAAATCTGCAGTTTAATCACCTGCAGATTGAAAGATGTTTGAAATGAGAAAGAGGTAGTGAACTAGAATAGACCTGTTGATTCAGTAGAAAGTTTCTAAAAAGTACAGAAAAGATTTATTGCCAGAAAATAGGACAGGTAAAGCTGAAGCCTAAGCTGGGAGAACCAATCATCCAGCAGACTTTTTATCTTTTTGTTAGATTCTCCTGTTTTATATAAATATTTTATAATATGGGTTACAAATTGCTTTGAGATTTTACAGTACTCAAATACTTATTCTTGTGATGATGGATGGATAGATGGATAGAAGTTCCATTCTCAGAGATGATCCATGACATTTTGCTAACACGAGGATGGCTAGATAGGGAATAACTAGTGCTGCATACTACCATAAATTTCTCAACTCCTGATTTACAGCTAATCAGAGTGGAATGGATTATATAGGAGGGCATCCCAAATAAACATAATTTAAGAAATATTTCTTTCATTGACTGTAAAATATGTGGGTACTACCGAAGGCTTTGCTTCGATGATGATTTTTATTTTATATATAGGCAACAACTATTATAGCTTTGTGTCTCTTAAGCTAAAGCCTTCAAGTGCAGTGGAAAATATATTCCATTACCAATATATATGGAATTAATAGCCAAGTAATAGTTCATCTTCAGGAGAATGATATTTAAGGAAACTTCTAAATATTTCCAAATGAGTGCCCAAATACGCAACCTGAAAAGGAAACTTTTTTAGATAAAGCTTGAAAACCAGTTGAAAAAGTGGCTTTCTTGAATACTTATAGTATTCAAGTTTTTTTTTCAAAATATTAAGCTTCTAGTTAATTATCCTATGGACCCAAACCAAAAGAATAATGCCTTGCTTTCTTATATTTTATTCTTTCTCAGATTACCGAAGCCCGAGAAGATAACACCAGGATCATACTGCAAATTGACAATTCCAAGTTGGCTGCTGATGATTTCAGAGTAAAGTATGTATTCTAAAAATATAGAAAGAAATCAACATCTTCAGGATGATTTAATTACCAAATATTTTCAGAGGGAAGGAAGGTATGTTTAATATAAAAACTTTAAACAATGTGCCACTGAAAGAATGATGGATTTTAATCATAGTGAATTATGCTGATATCCCAACACTATTTTCTTCTCAATCCAACAACAACCAGTGAGTTTTAGTGTGTATAATCTGCTGAACCATCAATGCCAATATTGGTAGTAGCATAATGAAATGACCAACAAAAGGACAAGATGGCCTTGACCTTATTGGTCATTTTGTGCTACCAGGGGCATATCTATTCTATTTACTATTTACCCCTCTCTTTTTTTTCTAGGAGAGAAAGAGTAGGGCATACAGCTGCCACTGTATCTGGCAATGTTCCAAACATGCAGTAAAGCTGGAGTGTAATTTTAGAGAGAACTATTTCTCCCACTTTATCAGGCAGTTCTTCCCCCCCCCCCCGCCCCCCAGATCCTCAGCTGTCTAGCAGGCTTCTACTAACAATAGGTTACCTGTGCTCAAAATAAGGTTTTCAAATAGCTGGTCCATAGTTTCCAGAAAACGGCAGGTTTGAAAGAGCCAGGCTTTCCCAATTTTCCACGAACTCCAGTAACTAAGTGAGGTGTGGGTAGACAAGGGTTTTGACAGATGGCTAAACTTACAGGTTTAGCCATCTGATGAAATCATCTTTCAATCACAGTAGGAATAGGGTCAATAGGCAATGTCCTACTAGTTGGTAATATTTATAAGATAAAGGGTAACAAAGCCCAAAGGTTTAAACCAGTGGGGTTTTTTTCAAACTTGGTAATTTTAAGATGTATGAACTT
The DNA here is from genome assembly GCF_001527695.2 of Protobothrops mucrosquamatus. NCBI lineage: Eukaryota > Metazoa > Chordata > Lepidosauria > Squamata > Viperidae > Protobothrops > Protobothrops mucrosquamatus. The sequence goes on along the minus strand of NW_015386388.1, from coordinate 4,664,734 downwards.
CAATCTCTAGAATCCCCCAGAAGCATACTGGCTGGGAAATTGAAGAACATACATTTTAAATTGCCAGTTACCAATTGATACTAACTGGTACCAAATAAACCAATTACTTTGTTTAATAAGTGCAGTACAATACAAATTGGGTCATCATCATTCAGCAGAATGTCAGAATAGACAGGATAAGAAGCAACAGCGGAAGTATCAGATTGTAGTCAGTATAATTTTCTGCCTCTTCAAGTAAGTCATGGGAAAAGAGCCTTCAGTGAGTAGTGTGGAAGGATAAAGTATCCCAAGCCAATCAGTTTATTCTTTTTCAGATCCAAATCATGTCCTTCTAGTATGACTTCAAAATAAAAGTAGTTTTGCAAGCTTTGCTATTTCTGCCCAAAATGTGCCATAGTGTATTCTCAGAATTTTTGTCCCTGTATCTCCTATGTTAAGAGATGCCACAAAATTTGACTTCTAGACTTTTTTAAATGTATCTGAAATGTTGAAGAGTTGATGTGCTTAAAGAGCAATCTAAAGAAAACACATTATAACAGATTTGACCAATACTGCCTTTCAGCAGACTACATCTAGATATTTCCAAGGGAGTAGTCCAAGGTTAAAAAAAAATATGCTTCTGGGTTGGGGTTTTTTTTTTCCTTTCTTTTTCTTTTCTTTTTTTCTTTTTTGTATTTTGCTCAAAATAGCTTTGGGAAAAAACCTACAAAGCATTCAAAATTGAATTCACACTGAAATAAAGCTTTCTTTAAACAGATTAAATTACACCATAAGTAAAACATCTACAGGGTTGATCAACAACATCACAATGGCAGGTGAGAGTATGTGATTGTTGTTTAAAGGAACAGGGCTTTAACCACCCAGTCACACCCTCCATTTTAATGTTATTGACTGCTGTTGCTGCTGAAGCCCATGACCAAAACTTAGTAACAATTCCAACAATGTATTTGTGACGCCTTAATACTTAGAAAATGATTACAAGATTAAACAGTCTTGTAAAAAGAGTTTCTCTTTAGAAAGTAACAATTGTTTGGGAGGATCTACTCCAAAGACATCAGAAAGCAGAATTTGAAATTAAACTATTATTAAGAAGCTGATCATATGTAAAACTAAAATGGAAGTAGTGAAGAAATGGATTATTTTGCAATAATCCTAACTTGTTACATATTTTTCTAAAAATAAATAGATATGAAACTGAGTTGGGCCTGCGACTAAGTGTGGAATATGACATCACAGGATTACAGGGACTAATTGATGACCTCACACTAGTTAGGACTGATTTGGAGCAACAGATTGAAAGTCTAAAAGAAGAATTGGCTTACCTCAGGAAACAACATGATGAGGTAAGAAAACATCACCAACTGAATCAAAGACTTATGAATGTTCCTCCTACAGCACGGGTATCAAACTCGCTGCGTCACGTAACATGTTGCGATGTGTTGCATTGCCGGAGCTGGGGTGGCCGCGGCCTCCACACGATCCAATCAGCCCGCGGGCCGGCAGTTTGACACCCCTGTTCTACAGTTTGTTTTTACAAACTATTGATCTATAGAAGCTACAGATTTCTTTGTTTTAACACATATGGTAGAATTAAGCCAGGAAAACACACACACAAAGAGAGAGAGAACTATATTAGTCAGAATCACCACAGAACACCATTTTGTGCATGAGGACTTTCAGATGTGACTGCAGAAATCCAGATAATTAAATCAAGATGAGAGCAGAAGGAAATAAATACTCTAACTTTTTACTATGAGCTAATTATTATCTAGCAGCCCAGAATAGTTTAATATATTGGGCTATATGGCCCAGTGAATGAAGAAGTGAATTAGACTATATAGCCTAGTGAATGAAGAAGGGTTATAGAATTAATAGCTTTTGTAGGCCACAGGAAAAATATTGGGAAAAACAACAGTATTTAGCCATCAGAAGTGATATTGTCTCACAATCATGGGGTATTTATTGACTGAGACCTACAGTAGGTGACCTTTGGCTTTCCTCAGCTAGCTATTCATGGAATAACTCTGAATGTACTAACTCTACATTTCAAAGCCTTGCCTCATGGCTCTTTTCATGGTTCTTTATCTTGGACTGAACATATTTTCAAACAAAGCACATACAGGATTGAAAGCCATTCCAAAAAAGCACTGCTCTCTGTAAACTAGGATATTTTGTAACAGTGATCAACCCAGTGGTAGGATTCAGCTGGTTCCCACCACTTTGGCAGAACCAGTAGCTAATTTTTTCTTGCCCAGGCCCAGAATGGACTTCCAGAAGCGGCATCCACACAGAGAACCGGTTGTTCACATATTTGAATCCCACCACTGGATTAACCTCCTTGTGTTTCTGAGACATCTTCAGTTCTCATCTTTCCCAGATAGCATAAGCAATGACCCATGACGGACAAGTTAAAGTTTCTGGAAATCAGCAGGTTCTATAATCTGCTTTACATCTGCAATTCAATTACGGTTCTAATGTTTCTTTGTAATTTCATAATTTCTTTTAAACTGGCTATTGAGAGTTAGAAAGAATCTATTTCAATCCCAGTTTCTTTAGGAATTCTATGTGATGGTAGGATTGCTACTTAGCTAATAAGCCAAATTTATAGCTCAAGATACTTTAATGATAAGAATACATTTTTTGAATTGGCAATAGATTTAATTAATCATTTTTGTAAACAATTATAGGAAACAGCAAGATTACGTGGACAGCTGAGTGGGAATGTTTCTGTGGAGGTAGATGCTGCTCCAGGCATTGATCTAGCCCAAATGATGGAAAACATGCGTCAGCAATATGAAATCCTGGCTGAAAAGAACCGTCAAGAGGCTAAGGATCGGTTTGATAAACTGGTGATGCTTGTATATTTAATACTTTACAAACTACAGAAACTTTATTACAGTTTTGTTTGTGTTTCTTCCTGCAACTCATCTGTAAAACAAGCTATTAATTGTTCACAAACTGGAAATTCAAGCTAAATTTCCCTGAAGCCTTATTAAGCACATTGGCCCCATGTAGAAAAATGCAGAGAGACTTCTTTATTTGGATCAACACATTTGAAATTCAAATACTTTTTAAAAATTTATGCAGCATTTTTCTTCAGATTTAAGGAATGGGTGGAAGAGGAAAAGTATGCCTGTGAACATAGTATTTGTTTGTATCCATAGATATATTTTAGAATAAGGTTAGAATGATGATGTTGGAACTAAGGCATTTAAAATACTGAGTGTTATGAATTCTGATATAAACTAACCTGATCTAATTCTAAAATACCCTTTTCAGTTCTTATAATCAGGTAGTAGTAGCAGCTGTGGTATTTATTATTTTTGTATTCCCTTAACTGTGCAGATATTAACAAGATACACTTAGGATTTATCAGAAGCATCTCTCTATATCAATGGAAATATTTTAAACCTCTAATTAATCATCTAATATCTGCACACTGTACCATTTGCCTTTTATTCACTGAATGTTTTAAAAGTTTTCTTTGCACTTCAGATTGAACAATTGAATGAGGAAGTCACCACAACTACCTATCAACTTGAAACACACAGAAGTGAGATTACAGACCGGAGGAATACACTCCAAAGTCTGGAGATTGAACTCCGATCTCAATTAAGCTGGGTAAAGTCCGATAATTAAAATACATAAAGTTGCTGATCCTTTACCTCTGAATTTAATGTAATGTGTAATTTTTAAAAATTTCTCCCCAGCTATTTAATTATAATTTTTATATTTACGCAATGGCAATTTTTGGAAAGCATAGAACCACTGGAAAGTCCATAAATTATGTTCCCCTTGTATTAAAAATATATTTGATTCATCATGTAATAATGTAGGGACCACCACTGATTTCTAAAGTTTCCTCCAATAATAGGTTCCCCAATGTTTACTTCATTTGAAGTTAGTTGGTAAAATAGCAAGCAAGTTGAAACTTTTATTATTCAGAAATAGTTTCAGAAAATCAGGGATTATACACTAAGTAATATGTGATAGTGATAGGAAATATGAAATATAAACAAACAAACAAATTTGATCAGGTTTAGCTATATACTGATTTTAATAAGATTAAATAAAGCCTTTGAGACTGAGGGTAAGGCTTCTTATATTGATCAAAGAAACAAGAGTCTCACTCTTTTACAACTTTTATCAAAACTAATAGCATTGTTAAATCATGAGCATGTACAGTTGCTGAGCAGGTAGAGAGAAGCAAATTTTAATGAAAATTTTCACAAATTGACACCCTTCACTCTGGAGGCCAAATTCTAGTTAGTGCCAGTACCTGTCCCACTATATATCTGATTTATTCCTCTAGAAAACTGAACGAGAGAATGCACTGGCAGAAATTGAAGCTCATTACAGAACTATATTGACTCAAATTCAAATGGCCATTGGAAACATCGAGGCCCAACTAATGCAGCTGCGGAGTGACATGGAGCAACAGAGTATGGAATACAGCATCCTCTTGGACATTAAAGTCAAACTAGAAGCAGAGATTTCCACTTATCGTCGTCTCCTGGAAGGGGAGGATTGGAGGTAAATAATTCAGATCAGAGAAACATAGCTGGGAAAGTTAGCAGAAAACCGTTACCTAGTGAAAAGGATGCTATAAACAAAATGGGTAAAACTGGTTTTACAAACCAATATACAATTTGCTAGAAAATGATGCTAGGTAATTTTGGGGGTGGGGGTGGGGGAGTCACATTTTTCTGATGACTGAAGAAACTCATATAGCTCATCTCCAAAACAAATATTGTGCATTTTGATTTGTTGAAAGACATTTGCTCTGTCCAAAGTCACAGGCCCGTGTTTCTCAACCTGTGGAATTCTGAGAGTTCACGTCCATGTATCTTCAAGTTGCCAAGGTTGAGAAATTGTCCTAGGCAAATGGAAATGAAGAACTAGGACTTAACAAATACTATGTCATTTAATTCCTTTAAATGGCCATTGCTGAATCAATGCCCATTTGAGCCATGCTGTAAGGCTCAGACATTTTGGGAGCTGTAATCCAAGATATCCGAACAGCACCTTAAAGGGTTTGTAAAGGCTACCTTAAAATGAAACCAGGAGACTGACAATACACTTTTTTTTTAACAGAATGATTGCTTCAGATTTAGAGACGAGCAAAGAAGCTGAAAAAGGTAAGGGCATGTTCCCAACCCTTTCCTCACTGAAGGATTCACCACTTTTGTGTTTTTTCCATTGAAGATACTATTTATTATTATTATTATTATTATTATTATTATTATTATTAAATTTTTATTTTTTATTTTTCTCTTTATAAAAAACAAAATACAAAGTACATTTTTCTTTTTTCTTAACACTTAATTACTTCTCATACTTTTTTATTCCTCAATTCTAACCAATTGTAATACCTGTCCCATATCTCATAAAATTCTGTAACTTCCTTGTCTTTTATTTCTAGAGTAAGTTTGTACATCTCAGCACATTCTAGTAGAAGATACTATTTCACTGGAAGGAATAATACTCTTTTATGGTGTGCCTGATCTATGAAAAAATGTAGCATAAAGCCTAAAATACTATCATACTAAGGATAAAAAAAAAACATCAATCTGTTTATGTGACCAGTCAAATCGTCTGAGCACTGAAATGTGGAGGCATCAAAGTGACATTAGATCATTCTTCTCTTGATAAGAAATGGAGCATACATACGTAGCTTCCAGGAAGCTATAATGTAAATTTTAAAATATGTGTATGTCAATTCCAAGATTCCCCAGTTGGGGTGCTGGCTGGGAAATTCTGGGAATTGAAGTCCATACATTTTACAGTTGCTAAGATTGAGAAACACTATTCTAGAGGTAGGCTATTCAGGCTGATATTTATCTATCTCATTTATATAGCTTCTCATCTCATAAACAAGTGTACATCAAAACTAATTTTGGCATCTTCCTGGGAAACAGATCTCTGCAGTAGAAAAGCTTTTTTTTTCAATTCTCCACATTAAAAAAAATTGGGGAGGAAAAAAAGGGATTTGTAGCTCAGGGTTGAACTGGGTTAAATAGGGCTGAACAAAGACAGGCACAATTTCCATTCCTGGAAGCCCTGGACGTCCATGCTGACCTTGTAATCCAGAAACCCTCTTTTGGCTCATCAAGTTATAAGGCTAGGAAGCAGGTTTCCCTTCTGGAGAAATGACCATGTCCAACCCCCAAGTTACCAGGTCCCTTTTGGGGCTCACCTCTCTGCTTGGAATTCCTTTCTCTGCCCTTGATCCCTTTGAATCTCAATCTTTATAGCTCTAAATAGATTTAATAGATTTATATTTACATCTGTATTTAGCCATGAAAATTGTTGTTCAAGAGGCTCAGCTTTCATTTCCATTATATTCCAATCATAATATGATGTGACATTAACAGAAATCTTCAGAAGAACAAGTTAAAAAATATGCTATATTAGTCATACCAGCAGTGATGTCATATTATTGCTTGTTGAATGACATAGTTTTTCTATCCTTATTTCCAGAAAAGAATAAAACTCTGAGGATCAAGACTGTGGTCGAAGAGATGGTGGATGGAAAAGTAGTATCCTCCCATGTTGATGAAAGAGAAGAGAAGATGTAGAGTCAGCCATGAAATAAATGGCATGTTATGTTTGTAATGACAAAAAGAAAGAAAGAAAAAATGATTTTAAAAATTGTCTTCCTGAAAGAGAAGAAAATTCTTTGCTGTCACTTTAAAGTTATCATTCCCAATCCACTATTTTTCTAATTTCTACCATAAGTGGAGGGCAAAAAAGGTTGATTTAGAAAGAGAAATCTGCTCTAAAAAATGATTTCAAGCATGTTAATTTCTTATTTTCTAATTCAGTTAAAAGAACAGAAAGCTCTTTGTTTCTTCGTTAGTTGCATATTTGGGCACTTGTGTTAAAACCATTTGCCTCACTGAATGATGTCCTCAATGTTTCCCTTGTGGCAAGGGATGGGCAGAAGTTTGGATCCATGAACTGCCCCAGATATTGGGCAAACCCTCTCAGGCGTGCCCTTGAGCATGCCTAGCCCTGTCATGCACTGCACTTAGCCACACATCCAATCCATGTCACTCCACACACATTGCTTTCTCCTTAGTTTCAAAAGTTAAATATGACAAAAGGGAAGTTATGACATTTATCTTCCCAGCAAAGAAATAGTTTGCTATTACTATATTCTTACTGCTATAAATTCACTGGCTCCATGCCCCACCGTGGCTAAGGCTGGTTTCAAAGGGAAAATGGAAGATTTCACCTCACTATTCAAAAAGAGCTTCTGGGAGCTACAGGCAGTCCATGGGCTGCAAATGGACCAGTCCTGTCTGAGGAAAAACATGGGTTGAGTGGTGGTAGAATTCTGTTAATTAATCACTCATGATTTATGTTTTCTTAATTTTTATGGAAATTTAGCGAAACTAATCAAAAGTTTGAATCTTCAAACTCAGATTTATTAATCAAAATAAGTTGCACCATAAAACTGTTTCCAATCCAATTGCTTAATCAGTCATTTAATTTAAAACTGTTATTCCTAAATCCTTGGTACTAAATAGATTATGGATTCTTTCTTAAAGTTAAATAAGAAAAAAGGACTATTTTTAAAACACGATTCTGTCTTTTTCTGTAAATGATGTAACCTTAGAAGCTTTTTGTTTGACCCTTTCTTCTTTCTACAATATATGATATTAAATTCTACAATGAAAACAAACATGTTTCAAAGTAGAATGATTATATTTTAATTTTAAAAAATGTGTAAATTGGAGAAACATACATTTATTTCATTAGCAAATTAGAAGTCTGTTTACTTTGTGGGGACAGAGGAGATATATGCATAAGAATGTTAGGCCAATAAATATATTGGAAGTTAATAAATAGGGCTGTTTTTTAAATAGAAAAGCAATTATGAATTACAAAAAGCACAATTTGCAAACATGATCTGTAGAAATCTTCTTTCTTTTTAATTAAAGAAATGTTAAGTATGATGGAATCTTAAAATATTGATTTGACTTATTAGCTATATACTGACTGGTTTGGTAGATCATATTATCCTTGACTTAATATTTATATAAATACTAATCCATAATCCATTTTAGCCAAATAAATAGAAGTAGGAGAAGGAACTTGGGGAAAAATGATCATATAATTCAGGAGTACTTTTAGAGAAATTGCGTGATGGCTAAGAGTCAATACCGACTTGATGGCACATAATCAAAGCTGAATTCCTAAAATACATATCTTATACTTTTAAAAATGGACTTTAATAAACTTATTGCTCTGATAAGTTTATTATCAGAAGTGATAAATGGAAAAGTTAATGGGAACAGATGCTCGATGGGAAATGGGAACAGATGCTCAAAATGTATGAGAGTTCATAAAGAAATAGATATTAAAAACAAGTATAAATAATTCCATTGAGGAAAAATAGAGGACCGGGAAAAAAGCAGCTACGTAAAAAGTAAAACTTATTAAAAAAAATAAAAATGAAAAGAGCACAGATAAAAGATGGAAAAATAGATGATCACAGAAGAAAGATAGTCAGAGAAGTAAGGGGAAGATTAAAATATACTAAATTAAAAATAATCAACATTGCCTGGTCACCCATAAATATTAACAAAGAGTATTGAAAAGCAGACAAGAAGAAACTAGAGGAACTGAATAGAAAAGGAGCAGAACTGGAGAAAAGAGCAAGCTTCAGGCAACAGGAGATGGATCCAAATTTTGAGAGAGGAACTGCATCACTCTCCATCATGACTTATAGCATTATGGCAAATTCATATCATAGAGGTCATTTTAATAGACATCACCACAATATTTATTATATGTTAATGCCCAGTTTGCTTTCTTCCTCTCTCAAGTTATTTATTTATTTATAATTTATATAGGCTGCCCAGCTCACTCTCAGTTACCCTGGGTAGCTTACAGGGATTAAAAACCCAATTAAAAAAACCAATAAAAAGCAATAATCCCTACCCACCTGGCAACAACAATCAAATGAGCCATTTGATGGATTCATCCCACTCTGGGGTCCCCAGGTCCATTGGCAAAACAAGTTCTCAGGGCCTTGCAAAACAATGTCAAAATGGTGGGGAGCAATTTTATCTCTGTAGAGATGATATTTCATGGGGATGGAGAAGGTTCTTCTTTTTGGCCCTGCTAGATGAATCTCCTTAAGAGAGAATACCCATAGCATTCCCTGGCTCCTTGCACTGGCAAATTGGGAAGATATGACTGAGGAAAAAATGGTCCTTCAAATATTCAGAATATTCAGGTCAAGTAGTTTTGGGACTCTTTTGTAATTATTTTTGTAATATATGTAATAAGGTATCAGCTGTAATCTGCTGATACAGATTTTCTTCTGTTTACACTTACACACGTGCGCGCGCACATGCACGCATGCACACACACACACATACATACACACACAAACACACACACACATTTTCCCCAGTAAAAAAGTTTTCTTTGTTTTCTTTTGAAAAAGTCTTTGATCAATTTGATCTGTATAGAGAAGCCAAAGAAAACACCGATTGGTTTCACAACCATGAGTCATTATCTAATTCTATTAAAAAAGAGGATTATTTCTGATTCTTTAGCTTCCTACATCAATACCAATCAAAGAACATCCTTGTGAAAGCCACACCCATAATCCACAGATCCATTATAAAGTAATATACTCAAGGTGACATCACTGTCAAGATAAATAAAAACCAATCCAGAATCTAAAAAGGTTATTTGTTTGCTGTATTCACTATAGTATAATGCCTTGACTGAGTTGCAGATCTTCTGTACTTAAACATATAAGCAAAAATCTAATAATTATTCTTCAAAGAATAAAATAGCATGGCAGATCTCACATTTCAAACAGTTCACAAATCATCCTAGGATAAGCTTCCTCTGCCAGAACATTGTATGTACAGGATATTCATTGGTTTGTTGTTTGTGCAAATATGTCCTAATTTCACTGCTTGAATAGCACAAATCCCCATTGTCATTTTCATTCATTTGCAGCAATTTGATCTGCTGTTATTGAACTATTATCTATCCTTAAGTTTACTTTATATTCTTTCTGTGTGTGTATTTATCCTAACTAGTACTTTCTGAGACAGCTCATTATTAGACTCATTTTATTCATGGGAAAAAAAGTTTAAACATAGCTTTATCATAGCGAAAGTGCCTTTGGCATTAGATGCATGGACATATTGGACATCTAGATTTAGATATGGAGGGAAGGCATCAAATAGCTTGAGGGAACTCAGCTTTGCAAAAACTGAGAGGGTGAAAAAAAATAGGATGGGATGGGATGGGATGAAGAAGGCTGTCAGGCTGGAATCCTAAAGAGAAATAGTCTATTGTAGTGAAAAACTAAGCTAAGAAAAATGAAAAGAAGTGGTTATATTTCTTTATGATTAGAACAATGGGATGAGACAAAGGAATAGTAATTTGTTTTTTAGATATGCAGAAGGAATGATGACAAATAATGTACAAATTGTAGAAACAGCAATTAATAAACCTGGAAATTGTTTTGTTTCAATGCTACCAATGGATTATTTCAACATTTATCTCTATTCCACCAAATCCAGCCGTTAGCAGAACACATACCTGCAGAATACTGTGTCTTGACAGTGATAGAAGAATTGACTATGTTAGATTGCAGTTGATTTTTCAATATTTCCAGTAAAAACAAGTGAAATGTAGCACATAAATTAATAAATGCAGGCATCCCTTTAGGAGTTCTTTTTTCTATGCCAGGGAGAAATAAAACAGGCAGAAGCTGCAAGGTAACCAGCACTCTGCTCTGATATTAATAGGCTAATTATTTTCTGACTACTTTCTCCTCCAGCACAGCTTGTGCTTAGCCACCAGAAGCTTTACAAAACAAACAGCTGTGTAATTTTCTGTGAATTTCCCATTGTCTGTATGTTCTTTTCTTCTCCTTATTCATTTATTTATTTATCTAAAGTATTTAAATAGCCACCCATCTTCTAACCATCTCTCGGGGTGGCTCCCCAAAATTAAAACAACGTATAAAATCATATTAAAATTATAAACATTAAAACATTGAAATATTAAATACAGGGACCTGGCATCAAGTCAAGTTCTAATGTGCAATTATCCAATTTTATCCAATCTAAAGGTTCAATTTCCTTTTGCATAATTTTTCCGGATGCTCTAGGGCAGGAGTAAGCAACCTTGGGTCTTTTATGACTTGTGAACTTCAACTCCCAGACTTCCTGAGCAAGCATGCCTACCCCTGCTCTAGGGTGAGCATTCCTAGAGGTGGGGGGGGAGTGGAGGGTCTCTAAGATCTGGCCCATAAAGGTAGCTCTTTGTGAGCAGATGTCATGGCATTTACTCCTTGCTGTTATTCAGGCTCACCATGGTAATTAGGGTGGGATCTCCTAACATCTGGACTTTATTAATAAACATCTAGCTAACAATATAGGGCTGTGCAAATTTTTAAAGGAGTGTTTCACTTCACTTCAAGTGAAACACTCCTTTGAAATGTCTAATTAGAGAATAATATGGCAGAATATCTGGTTAAGGAAAACTGGTGTTGATAGCCTATGCAGATATAACAATTCACTTCAGAAAGTCCATCAATGCATCAAGATGAAATCACAATCCTTCATGAGATGTCAACAAACCACACAGGCATACATGTGCAGTAAAGTCTAATAGATGATAAAGTTGAATTTTTAACATATTCTGTTAAGAGACAAATATCATCCATATGATACAAATAGCTGATGTAGTTCCCATCTTCAAAAAAAGGGGGGGAAAGGACCCTATCAGCCTGACCTCAATACCTGGGAAGATTCTGGAAAAGATAATCAAACAATGAATCAGCGAACATCTACAGGCAAACAAAGTCATTACTAAAAGCCAACACGGGTTTGTCAAAAACAGATCATGCCAGACAAATCTTATTGCATTCTTTGACCAAGTGACAAAATTAGTGGACCAGAGGAATGCTGTGGATATAATTTACTTGGACTTCATTTGACAAAGTAGATCACAACCTACTACTTGATAAGATAGAAATAGGCAGGTTAGACAGCATCACCACCAGATGGATCCGTAGCTGGCTGACCGGCAGTACTCAGCGTGGGGTCCTGAATGGAACCACATCTACATGGAGGGAAGTGTGTAGTGGGGTGCTCCAGGGCTCTGTTCTGGGCCCAATGCTCTTCAACATCTTCATCAAAGAGGGGATAGATGGGGAACTCATCAAATTTGCAGATGACACCAAGCTGGCAGGAATAGCCAACACTCCAGAAGATAGGCTTAGGATACAGGAGGATCTGGACAGACTTGAACACTGGGCGCTATTTAACCAAATGAAATTCAATGTTGAAAAAATTAAGGTTCTACATTTAGGCAAGATAAACCAAATGTACAGGTATAGTATAAGTGGTTTCTTGCTCAAGAGTAGTAACTGTGAGAGGGATCTCGGAGTCCTAGTGGACAATCATTGGACTCTATTATATTTGTACAGAAAAGGACTAACAAAAATGGCACTTGGTTGGAGATGTAATTAGGATAATGCTTCTTTAATACATATGTTTCTACAACAGTGGTTCTCAACTTGTGGGTCGGGACCCCATTTGGGGTCGATCGACCATTTCACGGGGGTCGCCAAGCAATTTTTTTTGTCCGACATTTTTTTTGTCCGCCATTTTTTTCCCCTTTTCCGGTGGGTGCCTTACTTCCCTTGGGCTGGGCCAGCTGGTGGTCGGCCTGCTCCGTCTCTGCCGCTTGCCAGCTACGCCTCGGCCGGCGCAGGGGGCGGAACCACGCATGCACGGCGCTCCCAGGCAGGGAAAGTCCTCGACTTACGACCGGTTGGGTAGTCCTCGACTTATGACCGGTTTAGTCCTCAATGTATGACCGGTTGGGGGTCGCGGCATTAAAAAGGTTGAGAACCACTGTTCTACAATATCCTATTCTTGCATGTTTTGGAAGCAAGTAGCGGAATATATAAATATGATTATAGAACAAAAGCTAAAATTTTCAGAGGATACAATTCTTTTGAACTATATACATTGTACACCAAATATGGACAACATAAATGGATTTTGAATACTATGGCCAGAAGACTGATATTATAATCCATTTATTCAATGGGTTGAAGATCTATGGCACTTGCAATTTATGAGCAAAATGTCAAGCCCCGGGAAATCAGGAGATTCAGGTAGTTCAAATGAATGTAAAGATTTATTGCAAACTTAAACTCTTTGCAAGAATCTGAACTACTAATGGTCAAGTGAAATTAGAATAGAATAGAAATAGAAAGAAATCCAAGATGGGCTGGTCTTAGATCTCTTGTGGGCACCCGGGAACTCATGACTAGTGGTGTGCTTGACCCCTCCTTCAGGTTCAGCCTAGCCCTCTCCTACACAATTGCCTATAGACATAGACTTTGTATAGACAACTACAATGAAATTAGAATAGAATAGAATAGAATAGAATAGAATAGAATAGAATAGAATAGAATAGAATAGAATAGAATAGAATAGAATAGAGCTGGGAGGGACCTTGGAGGTCTTCTAGTTCAGCCCCTGCTCAAGCCGGAGAACCAATACCATCTCAGACAAGTGACTGTCTAGCCTCTTCTTTAAAACCTCCAGTGATGGAGCACCCACGATTTCTGGAGGCAAGCTGTTCCACTGGTTAATTGTCCTCACTGTCAGGAAGTTTCTCCTTAATTCCAGGTTGGTTCTCTCCAACCATTGTTTCTTGTCCTGCCCTCTGGTACTTTGGAGAATAACGTGACTCCCTCTTCTTTGTGGCAGCCCCTCAAATACTGGAACACTGCTGTCATGTCTCCCCTATTTCTTCTTTTCTTTAGACTAGCCAAACCCAAGTCCTGCAACTGTCCTTCATATGTTTTATTCTCCAGGCCTTTGATCATCTTAGTTGCTCTTCTTTGAATTTTTTTCACACTCTCAACATCTTTTTTGTGATATGGTGACCAAAATGGCTGCAGTATTCCAGGTATGGTCTTACTAGGGTTTTATAAAGTGGTACTAATACTTTGCGTGATTGATTCTATGCCTCTGTTTATACAACCCAGGATTGTATTAGCATTTTTGGCTGCTGCTGCACACTGCAGTTACTGTTTTTAAGCCAGTTTCGCCTAATCTGTACTTGTACCTTTGATTTTTCTTGCCTAAATGTAAAACTTTGCTTTTCTCCACATTGAGATTCATTTTGTTGGATAGGGGCCATTGTTCCAGTTTGTCAAGATCTTTTTGGATCCTGAGTTTGTCTTCTGGGGTGTTGGATACTCCTGCCAATTTAGTGTCAACTGCAGATTTTATGAGTTCCCCTTCAATTCCCTTATCTAAGTCATTGATGAAGATATTGAAGAGTACTGGGCCTAAGACGGAACTTTGTGGTACCCCCACTGCTTTCTTCTCTCCATGTGGATGTAGTGCCATTGAGGACTACTCGTTGAGACTGGTTTGCCAGCCAGATACAGATCCATCTGGAGGTGATGTTATTATTCCACCTTTTTCTAGCTTACCAAGGAGTAGGTTATGGTCTTCTTTATCAAAACTCATTTACACAGAATATAGTATTTCAGGACACTGCCGCAGCACAAGATTCAGCTAATAACCACAACTAGGACTGCCAGAATTGCCATTGTAGGTCAGCACAGACATGTGACATCATACCTTACAACTGCATCAGTTAGCAAAGGAGTTACAAGTATTTATTACCATCTTTATTTATTTTATTCTGATCTAGGAGATTGACCACAAGAGGAATAGAGAGAAGACTTTGTGGGAAGGTTCAGGGAACTGTGGTTCATCAAATAATGAACTTTTAGGTAGATACAAAAACAATAAGAAACAAGGAAGAAATTAAAAAAAGATATAACAAAATTTTGATATGTGTTTTAACTGCTGGTGAGCAGTAGTTATAGTTTTGGAATGAAAGCCTGCCCCCTCCTGGTTACTCAGGAAACACCTCTTCAAAAAATGTCATTTCCCACTGAAGTCTCTCTTGATCTGATTTTGTGGTTTTGGGCACACTGACAAATTAAAATTATGCCTTTATTTACATGGATAAACTGGTATTTGTGAGGGAAAAGACTTCATTAAAGCCCAAGAAGTGTAGTTTGTATTATTTTGGGAGCACTGTTTAGGACCCTATATCTGACCACTTCCTGTAGCTTGCATTTGTAATTCAAATATACTTGGGATCTGTAATTTAAATTATACTAAGAAGACTCATTTCAGATCTATGAATATACTTTATTATGCTGGGCTCATGAAAGCTAAGGCACAAGGAAGTTAAGGAGAAGGAAATGAGATGAAAAATAGGATGTGTGGAGTAAAGAGACTTCCTTCTCTTTTTCCACCAAAAGAGTTGGGAAGCTTCTTGACCGAAAGGGGAGAAATGGACCAGAGAACCAGGTATTAGAAAAGAATTCAGAGTAGAAATGAGGTTCTAGTAAAAACATGAATGAGCATAGGGTAAGAACAGATAGCAATGTTGCTAGGCCAGATAAATAGCAAAAGAGGAAGAAATCATATATAGAAGAGTCTGCTCTTCAACATCTTCATCAACGATTTGGACAAGGGGATAGATGGGGAACTCATCAAATTTGCGGATGACACCAAGCTGGGAGGAATAGCCAACACTCCAGAAGACAGGGAGTCAAGCTATTCTCCAAAGCGCCTGAGGGCAGGACAAGAAGCAACGGATGGAAACTAACCAAAGAGAGAAGCAACCTAGAACTAAGGAGAAACTTCCTGACAGTTAGAACAATTAACCAATGGAACAACCTGCCTCCAGAAGCGGTGAATGTTCCAACATTGGAAGTTTTAAAGAAGAAACTGGACAGCCATTTGTCCAAAATGGTGTAGGGTTTCCTGCCTGAGCAGAGGGTTGGACTCGATGACCTCCAAGGTCCCTTCCAACTTTATTATTATTATTATTATTATTATTATTATTATTATTATTATTATTATTATTATTATAGTTGCTGAGTAGCCTAACAATCGTAAGAAAATTTTTAAATCCATAAAGTAAACCAAAACTGGAATAATAGAGAAATGAAACCAATCCAAGCCTATAAATAATCCTCATTTAGTGACTAGAATTGGGGCCGGCTTACTCAGTTGCTAAGTGGAAAATCACTTGACTGTGATAGGCTTATGACCTTACTTTCCATTTGGTTGTTAAATGAAATATCACATGACTGCAATTTATGATTTTACTGTTGTTTTCTCTATTAACTCTGCTCGCCTCAAGCCAATTGTGACAATCACGACTGTGGGATTCTGCGGAGTTGTAAATGCATTCCAGTTGCAAAGCACCTGAATGATGATCAAAGGACTGTGGGATACAGCTGTTGGTTGTAAATGCGAGAATCAGCTGCAAAGCTTTTATTTTTTCACTATCATAACTTCAAATGTCAGTAACTGAGGCAGTCCATAAGCAACAGCAATTTTACTGTAATAATAATAATCAGTAGGGCTGCAATATTAAACTTAGCAGTTACTGCATATTGTATACTGTAATCCTGGAGAGGATTTTCTCCAGATGAACTCTTTAAAAGTAATTTGGATTACTGGGCCCCAATGTTGACAGGTTTGTGAGTCCACATATACAGATTATATTTAAAAAAATCCTGGCATTATGTCTATTAAATTTCTTAAGTATTGAAATCATAATGCATTATGATTTCAATACTTAAGAAATTTAATAGACATAATGCCAGGAATTATAGAATTAACAGCCTGGTTGATATTGATGTGGAAAAAAAATAAGTCATATGTTAGGTTTGTGCTAAATTTAGCCATTTGGAATCTATTATCAGATTCCAGTGAATCCCATCCCTATCTCTACCAGCCATTTCTTTCAGAAACATGAACCTTGGATAGTCAGAAATTATATGCTAGCTAAAGAATAGGCAGATTTGAGAGAAAAGCAGCCAGCTATAATTGGTTCTGCATTATCTGATAACCAAATCAATTTCTAACAATTTCTTCCCAACTATTACGGTACTGAATTAAGTGCAGCCTTTCATTCTATAGATGGGCCTACTTGTAGTGAAAATTAATGACATTTATGGATTTGAGATTCTTGCTACTCATTAAATTTCAATAGTATAAAGGAACTTTTTTTCAGATTGTGTGCAATCTTTAGTAGATCTCTAATAAGAAAAAATCTTGTAACTAAAGTGCATCAAGGATGTATTTTGGCTTCTGTTTAATTTGTACATAAATTTGTACATAAATGTCATTGCTTGGACCCTACATAATCTGTCATACAGCATCACAGTCTGGTTTGGAGGCATCACTGCTTCAGACAGGAAGGTGGTGCAGAGAGTGGTGAGAATGGCCAAAAAGATCATTGGCAGTTCCCTCCCTCCCATCCAGGACATAGCACAGAAGCGCTGCTTGAGCAGGGTCCGTAAGATTATCTGGGACACTACACATCCTCTTCACGACCTATTTTCCTTGTTACCTTCTGGGAGGAGGCTTTGTGGTATCCAAAACAGAACATCCAGATTCAGCCAGAGTTTCATTCCATACAGCATTAACCTTGCGAACTCTCAAGCATCTCCTGGAGCTCGACAGCTCCAGGAGAAATGTCAGGAGCAGAATCGTGAACTATATACCACCTTTGTGGATCTCACCAAGGCTTTTGACACAGTTAGTCGTGAAGGATTATGGCGCATTATGTCGAAGTTTGGGTGCCCTGACAGATTTATTCTGATGGTACGGCAGTTCCATGATGGCATGGCGGCTCATGTTCTGAGCAACGGTGAAGCCTCAGGGGCTTTCCCTGTCACAAACGGTGTTAAGCAAGGCTGCGTACTGGCACCAACCTTGTTCAGCATGATGTTTTCAGCCATGCTGTCTGACGCCTTTCAGAACAGCTCAGTGGGAGTCAATCTGAGGTACAGAATCGATGGTAAATTGTTCAATCTGCGAAGACTCCATGCTGTCACCAAGGTAAAGGAGACTGTGCTACGAGATCTTCTCTTTGTTGATGACTGTGCCCTTAATGCAGGATCGGAGCAGGAAATGCAAGCCAGCATGGACAAATTTGCAGTCGCTTGTGACAACTTTGGCCTCTTTATCAACACGAAGAAAACTGAAGTGATGTACCAGCCAGTTCCAAAAGCCCAATACCAAGAGCCTACCATCACAGTGAAGGGACAAAAGCTGCAAGCAGTGGACCAATTTNGTTGATGAAAGCCCAGATGCGCTGGGCAGGCCACATTGTAAGGATGCCAGACCATCGCATCCCTAAACAGCTCTTCTATGGTGAGCTGTCTCAAGGAAAGCGATCGCACGGGGGACAAAAGAAGCGATACAAAGACACGCTGAAAGCATCTCTCAAGTCCCTGGATATCGACACCATCTCTTGGGAATTTTTGGCGCATTATCGACCGACATGGCGTACCCTGGTTTACCAGGGTTGCCAGACATATGAACACAGAAGGACAATCTTGGCACAAGAGAAGCGAGCACTCCGTAAAGCCAGAGCTGCAAATGCTGAAGCAATAGTGTCCACATTTCTCTATTCAGTATGTGACAGAACATTCCGTGCTAACATCGGTCTCATCAGCCATCTACAGACACACCGCTGATGGCCCATAATCCATAAGATGTCAAGGTCTTCATCGAAATCGATGGACGAACAACATTCAAGATGGACAATATTTAATATTTATTTGCTACGTCTATACATATGTTGTTCATAGTATGTTTAGGTGTGTGTCATGTATGATTTCACTTTGAGAGCGGGCAACTAAATTTCATTTTTGATGTGTGCCATTGTGCCCACAGTATAAAAATGTCAATAAAGGTTATCTTATCTATCTTATTTTGAAAATATCGAACCATTGTTCAAGTCAAATTGGACATGTGAAAGTGTGCCTTGACAAACATAGTAAGGTGGTTGGTGAAAATTGATGGGTTTAAAAATTTATGAAGTAAATATTACATCTAGATTTTATTTTCCACAACTTGAGCACTCTGAGAAGAGCCTAAAGAGAAGTTTTTAAACAGAGGTCTAGATACACATATCCCAAATGAAATTGCTATCAGCATTGCTGGGGAATGGGCAAGGGAGTCAGAGTAATGAAAACAGCATTTTGGCATGCAATACATGCCCTGCCCTTTCATACAATCATCATGATGTCCCAAAAAAGGAATAAAGTGTTTCATTATCTCAGTTAATAAATGGAAAAAATCTAATATTTGACATGGCAGTTAAATAATAATAATAATAATAAACTTTATTGATTAGCCCTTGGGCCATATCAAAGTGCAAAGTTCCAACAACAAATCATTACCAAAGTCTAATAAAAGCAATTTAAAATAAAATTTTGATAAAATACAGTTTAAAAGGGAACTAGAATAAAATATGACTTAAGATGAAATTGGAGTAAAATACAGTCTAAAATGAAGTTAAAATAGAGTACAGTAATTTAAAATATAGATAAAATATGATAAAATTATATCTTGGAATCACCCTTGCAATCTACCCCAATCAGTCCCACATATGTAGATCTCAACCGAACCATTTTCTTTAAATATTGTGCTGTGTTAAATGTTATTTTCAAGTTCTGGCCGCACATAAGGTAAGTTGTTTTGATATGGGGATGAGTCATTCGTTTGATATATAGACCGAGGAACCTTTCTCTCACCCTCTTGTACAAGCAACAATCAAATAGTATGTGAGCCAGGTCTTCTACCTCTGCCGCTCCGCAAATGCAGAGACGCTCATTGTAAGGTATAGAATGGAATCTCCCATATCTGACCATTGTGTCAAGCTGTTCGAATCTCGCTCGTGTAAATACCTTCCTAAGGTGTAGTTAAATAATAGAAAAGCCTGGAATGAATCAGTGGCAGAATGAAATAAAATGGATACCGACACAGAGTGCCACAAATAAGCCTGGGAGGCATTTGGGGTAATTTGATCTGAAATAGTGTAGAAGGTAGACTCTGCTTGTAAAAACTGTGTTGATATTAAGAATCATAGTTAAAATGCATTGATTCTCATTTAATTCAGTTCAGGACAATGCCATCACTTCATCTAGAGTTTTATAATTCTGCAAGTTGCTTATCAACTGAACTCTTTATAACATTTTGTATTATTATTTTCACTGACATTGCATCACAAAACAATATGGGAATTAATGAATTTTGTATCATCAGCTGAAATGCGAACTGGACCTGGCAAGATGGGAACCAAAAAGCATCAAAACACATAAATGCATTGTGTAAATCCAGGGCTGGTACCATCAACAGCTCAACTTGAGAAGCAGGTTGCAGGATGTCTACAACCAAAGAGTAGAAGAAAGAAGTTCATGATTTAAACTTGCCAAAAGTAGTAATAAAAAAATTTCTTTCAATATGTAAGGAACAAGAAGTCAAGGAAACAATAGGTCCATTAATGGGACCAAATGGCAAGGAGGTGACAGGCAGCAGAGAGAAAGCAGAATTGCTTAATTCCTTCTTTGCATCTCTTTTTAATGCAAAAGGAAGAAATAGCCCAACCTATCAAAAGCAGCATCGAGGCATATAAAACATGTGTACAAGTCAAAAGAGGCATGGAATTAGTAAGAAAATACCTATCCACCCTGGATGAATGCAAATCACCTGGGCCAGATGACTTGCATTCCACGTTTTGAAGCAACTGGTAGATATACTGTAATTTCAAAACCATTGAGCGTAATCTTTCAAAACTCAGGTAGCCCAGGGGAAATACCAGAAGACTAGAAAATAGCTGATGTGATTCCAATGTACAAAAAAGGGAAAACATGGATCCAGGAAATTAAGAGCTGATCAGCTTGACATCAATATCAGGGAAAATCACAGAGAGGATAATCAAGCAGAGGATTTGTGAGCACCTAGAAACAGACAAGGTGATTATTAGATGCAAGCATGGGACTGTTAAAAACAGATCATGCCAAACAAACCTTATTGCCTTTTTAAAAAAATAAAGTAATTAAATTAGTGAATCAGCGAAATGCTGCAGGCATGTCTATGGAGATTTTCAATCATCCCAGTCATGGTTGTCCCAATGGTGCTTTTCAAAAGGCAACTGTTTTTCCTTGAAAATGTTTTGCTTTTCATCCCAAAAACTGAATGAATTGAAGAAGCTTCTTGGATGAGAAGCAAAATGTCTTCAAGGAAAAATAAAGAAAGTCCAGTTGTCTTTTGAAAAGCACCTTTGGGACAGCTGTGGACACAGTATTCTTGGACTTCAGCAAGGCATTTGACAAAGCAAGCCACAACCTACTTCTTAGTTAAGATAGAACAATATTAGATAGACAGTACCATCATTAGATGGATTCACAATTGGCTAACCAATCACACTCAACAGGTAATCGTTAACAGAACTACCTCTACATGGAGAGAAGCATAGAGTAGGGAACCTCCTAGTTCAGACTAGGTGCCAGTACTCTTCAACAACTTCATAAATGATCTAGATCAGGGTGTCAAACTGCTGGCCCGTGGGCTGATTGCATCATGCAGAGGCCGTGCCTACCTCAGCTCCGGCAATGAGAAAAAAGTCACGATAAGTTGTGAGACATCACGTGACATGGCGAGTTTGACATCTGTGATCTAGATAAAGAGGATAGGAGGAGAACTCATCAAATTTGCAGATGATACCAAGCTGGGAGGAATTGCTAACACTTTGGAAAATAGGCTCAAGAACCAGAAGGACTTTGGCAGACTTGAATATTGGACCCTAAGGAACAAGATGCAGTTCAGTGATGAGAAAAGTAACATCCTGCACTTAGGTAGGAAAAAAAGCAAATGCATGTGTACAAAAGTAGCCTGGCTCAACCGTAGTATCTGAGAGAGATTTAGGCATCTTAATGGACAAGTGTGGCCTTACCAAAGCATTGTAAAGTGGTATTAATACTTCACGTGATCTTGAGTCTATCCCTCTGTTAATGCAGCCTAACACTGTGTTGGCTTTTTTGGCAGCTGCAGCACACTGCTGGCTCATATTTAAGTGATTGTCCACATTGTATTCTACAAAAAGGCTGAAATGTAAAATCAGCAAAAATGCTGATCCATATTATCTGATATTTCTCCCTAGCAGTCGGGATAGGAAACTGCTAACCCAGAAAGCAAGTCTCTCAGAATTCTGTTTAGTAATACTAAAGGAAAACTGAGGTCTTAACACAAGGGTTTCACCACATTTTCAGATAAGCACCAATACCTGTGGACAAATTTAGAGTGGCAAAAATGTCATTCATTTTCTCATGATCATACAAGGGAGGGGATTGGAAGCTTTTTGCTTTTGTTAAAGAGGGCCTATCTGCATATATTCAATGAACCAATTCTCATATATACGCTGCTGACAGACATGAAATCTGGAGAATAAGCAGGGTTAACAGAGATTCTTTTGTTAAACATGGGATGGCCTTCACTATAGGTTTAATAATTTGCCCTGGTGAACC
This sequence comes from Protobothrops mucrosquamatus, assembly GCF_001527695.2. Lineage (NCBI taxonomy): Eukaryota > Metazoa > Chordata > Lepidosauria > Squamata > Viperidae > Protobothrops > Protobothrops mucrosquamatus. The sequence goes on along the minus strand of NW_015386388.1, from coordinate 4,642,308 downwards.
TATTAGTCAGATGATGGAATCAGATTTTAAGTGGAATGGGGCAGAAGTTACACAGAAGATACTCATTTCTTTCTCAAATGTGATGACTACAGTTGAGGGATGAGTAATAGGTTAAAAACTTGTTTTGGGGATTTAAAACCATGAATTTATCTTTCAGGGTTTGTCAAAAAGCTGTGTTACACTACATAGAACATTATTTTAATAGAAAAAAGGAGATTTAAGTCATCAACAGTCATTTCAGGCTAGAACTTAATTGGTGGGATGAAAAGCAACAACCTGATCTGCTCCCTGAAAGCAGTTACAATTAGCCCGTATATAGCAATCATGTCATGATAACTCAGCAGCTACTGGCCTCTGACAGTTCCCATCCACAGACAGGGGCAGTGAACAGAAAAGTATTTTGCTAAGCAAAAATTGTGCTTGAATCAAAATAATTGGATTTATTATATGTGATATTCTCCTGCTTGTAGTCTATTTTTTATTTATATTTAATTCTTTCCCTGTTTTTAATTGGTTTTGTAGCATGCTTTAATATGCCATCTATAATCAATTTGTGGGAGGTGGGGAGCCATATATACTTGTCAAGAAATAATATTTTGACCTTGAAACTGGGCAGTATATTTGCCTATAAGGCATTTTATTTTATTATAGAATGTAATGATCAAACTACCCATATGTTACCTCTTGCTGTCAAATAAAATTAAAAAAATATTTTAACCATCCTCTAAGTGATTTAAGTTATTTACTCTTAAATCTTTGGAGCAAGACCATTTGACTTATTCCATTATTTCCAAATACCTAGGAGCTGCTCAACATCCAATATCAATATCTAATCTAAAGTTTATTAATTAAGGATTAATGCCACTAGTGAATTGAGTGAATCCCATTTGAATGAATCACTTCCAATAGCCCTCACAACAGCATTGGACACTAGGACTAAATAGAGTTCAACGGGCTTCATTTTTCTGTAATCAAAAATTCTGAAAAAGGAAGATATGCTCCTAAAAACTATAGTCAAATGGTAGTGGTAGTGTATTTAAATATATATTAATTGGGAAAATAGAAGCACCTGAATTGAAAAAATAAAGGAGCAAACAAGGACATTTGAGTTCTATAGGTGTGCTGGAATGAATGTTGAATAATTACAGAAAAGATAGTAGAAAGCGTGAGAAAGAAAATCAAAACAACTGTACCTCGACTGTATTAGGTATAATTTGAAGTAGACAGGGGTTTTGACAGGCTTTCAAGGTTTTGTTACATTGCCCTAATCACAACAAAGTACTTTTCGATTTCTGTAGCAACTCCCATCTTTTCACCTTGACTACCTCAAAAGGCTGACAAAAGATTGCTGTGAAAAATGTGTTAATAGCTTTATAAAATAAGGGAAGATATGTATAACACTCCATATGTTTGTTCAGAAGTGCAATATGATATTCCATAGCATTAAAGATCTCTAAAAGCTCTTTCAAATTCTATTTTTAATGGGACACAAGAGGAAAATTATTATTATTATTATTATTATTATTATATAAACGCATAATTAACAAAATGAAATATATTAGCCCTGTATTTCCTGGGATACTCAGGCAAATTAGCTAAGTTGTACATTGTTCTGCTCCTTCTATTAGGTAATTTTTAGAGTAGCCAGCTTCTGTGTAGCTGGTGTAAAAATGAAACACATTTTTCAATGGGCTGCTTGAATAGGATGGACTCCCATTAGAATGTAATTAAAAAATAAAATAAAATCTTTATATTTAGTATGCTTTACTTCAATTGAAAGTCAGTGAAAGTTCTTTTATTCGCTAAATTAGAACATACTATTTATTAATATTAATTATTTATAATCAATATAAATGTTTATTAATTCCAACATATTAAGAAAATGCCTATGCTAGGAAACAATATAATCTTATTAATGATAGCAAAATGATTTGGAATTATCCCTAAATACAGTGGTGGGATTCAGCTGGTTCGCACCACTTCGGCAGAACTGATAGCTAATTCTTGTTGCCCAGGCCCAGAATGGATTTCCGGAAGCGGCATCCACACAGAGAACCGGTTGTTCACATATTTGAATCCCACCACTGCCTAAATATGATTACATGTAAGAACAATTTGCCTCGTTTATTAGAGATTAGTCTAATATGGCATGGAACCTTCATTGTCAAACAGAAATTTTACACCTCAGCTGGTTTTCCTCTGGAAAGTATAGCACCATATTATACTGGAAGAACAGATACAGTAAAATAAAAATAGAGTTTAAATATACATATGTTGTTCTGCATTAAGAAGAAGCAAAGTTATGAAAAGGAAAGTTTTTAGACAAGTTTTAGGGGAAAAAATGTTTGAATTATAATGAAAGGTTTGACCCAGACTACTCCACCTATTTTCCATCTCAACAAGTGAATAATCAAGGGGAGAGCCTAAACATATGTATTAGGATTATCTAATAATTATTTTAATTATTTAATGATGGGCTTGGCTAATCTGTTGAAAAAATTATCATACATTTGCGCCTATGATGCAGTGTTAAACTGACATATAAAAGGGTAGAAAACCACTCTCCAAGGACAACCTGAGCTGCATTTCTGCACAAGGAAGATCCTTTCTGTTGTCTTGAAATCATGAGCTTCTTGAGCCAGTCATCCAGACAAGCCTCTTCCTCCCGCAGCAGCAGAGGAGGAACAAGAGTGTCTGGTGGTGGATCATGTAGCTTTAGCAGTAGATCAAGTAGCAGGCTTGTTGGTAGCGGTTGCAGCAGTGGTGGCAGTGGCAGTGGAGCATGGGGCATGTGCAACTTTGGTGGAGGGGCAGACAGCAGGGGCAGGTCAAGCTCTGGTAGCCTAGCGTGCAGAGGCAGCAGATCGAGGACCTTGAGTGCTGGATGGGGCACTTCTGGTTCAGGTGGAGCATTTGGTAGCTTTGCAGGTGGTGAAGGTGGCCTTCTTTCAGGTGATGAGAAGCAAACAATGCAAAACCTTAATGACCGCTTAGCAACTTACCTTGGAAATGTCCAAGCACTGGAAGAGGCAAACAGTGAACTTGAAGGCAAAATTGCAGAATGGTATGAAATGTTTGGAGCAGGAAACCAAGCTGGACAACAACAAGACTATAGTGAATATTACGCAATTATTGATGACCTTAGGAATCAGGTAAGAAAAGAAAGAAGTTTAGTAGGTTAAGCCTTTTTTATTGTTTACTGTATGATCGTGCCATTTTAGTCTTAGGAGATTATGAGCCGGAGTGGTTTCCAATGTTCATTAACAGCAGGCAGTTCCTGTTGCCAAGTTTAATGACCAGGAAATATCTGAGGAATACTTTGCAGGAGAGGAGCATATTTTCTGCAAGGGGAACAGGGAATGTATGAGGTAGAGCTCCCAGTTGCAAATACCTCCTCTTTGGACTCTTTTATCTTTAACAGATTTGATGCAAGGCAGTAAATTTTATTGCTTTCATCAATACAGTTTCAGTTTCACTAAACCAGCTGAAATATATATTTATTCATGGATAAGGCTGAAATGTTAGTCAACCTCCTTTAAAGAAAAAAGATTAAAGTAAATGCCACACCCCTGTTATTTCTCACAGTTTATGACAGCGGGATAACATGGCAGTAATAAGATAACGTTTGAGTTCAGGAAAGAACAAAGGGTCCTGTTGGGTTTTGGATGAGATCTTATTGAAAGTTCTTGAATTATGCAATCTGATTACCTGAAAGAAATCTGACATTTACTAATTATCCTACTTTATGTGGCAACAGAGAGCCAGTTTGGAGTAGTGGTGAAGGCATAAGGGCTAGAAACCAGTAGACTGAGAGTTCTAATCCCACCTTGACCACAAAGTCAGTTGAGTGACCTTAATCACTCTCTCTCAGTCCTAGGAAAGAAGCAATGGCAATCACTTCTGAAAAATCTTGCCAAGAAAACTTCAGGGACTTGTCTAGGCTGTTTCTAAGAATCAAAACAATTGAATACAAGAAAAAAACGTATATAAAATACATTTATATTAACCAGATATATCAACAATTGAAGTATTAAGTATATTAACCTAATTCCATTTCTCATAAACTGTGGTGGTGCAGTGGTTAGAATGTAGTACTGCAGGCTATTTCTGCTGACTGGCAACTGCCAGCAGTTCAGCAGTCCGTGTTTCACGGGCTCAAGGTTGACTCAGTCTTCCATCCTTCCGAGGCTGGTAAAATGAGGACCCAGATTGTTGGGGGCAACATGCTGACTCTGTAAACTGCTTAGAGAGGACTGCAAGGCACTGTGAAGCACTATATAAATCTAAGTGCTATTACTATTGCTAATATGCTCATTTAGAATTTATATACTGAAGAGGATATGGCCCATACCCTAGCTTTGCTTTTATGCTCAATTCAGAAAATTATGCAGTGGGATTGCAATATTAAAGTTGTTGAAAATAATCTATGTTAAATAAACTTTCTATGTTATGTCTTTTAGATAATTGCTACATCAATAGACAATGGAACACTGATTTTGCAGATTGACAATGCTAGGCTGGCTGGTGCTGATTTCAAGCTCAAGTAAGTGGAGGGAAATTAGCATATTTCCTATATTCTGTTTTCTTTCATGATCTACAAGAATGCGCCTCCTAAAGTAAAGGGCTTTGCTTGTTATAGTTAAAATAAAATAAAAATAGATCCCAAAGGATTTCAATACAAGCAAATTCCAAACTACTACTAAAGTTAACTATCAACTCTCAGTTTAGAGAAAATATATCGGTGACGCAAGTGGGTAGACTGATGATCATCATTGCTGACTATAATTGTCTATATGAGAGAGTGAGGAATGCAATGCTGAACTTAGTGAGATGTATTTTTTAATATTCTTAGTTGCTATGGTTACAAAGTGCCCTATGACATGGTTCCATGGTGGCAAGAGGTCAGAGCCACCACAATGCAAATTACCTACTCTAAATAAAAAGTTCATTGGTAGTGCAGCAAATACCTTTTCTATTGCTCCATATTGCTGAGCAGTGGGTTGGTAAGGTAACTCCTCCCCAGCTCTCCATTTTATTCCTTGTAACTTAATAGCAGGACATAGCTGTTACAAATATGGGCTATTGTTCTAAAATAAACATTCTTTAAGAGCTGAAGAAAGCACTGAATGAAGATCAAAGGTGAAAGAGGGAATATATATTTTCCTCACTTTTTTCAGATGGATCAGGAGCTGACAATATGTTTAATTGCTTTTAGATATGATAATGAAGTGGCCATCCATCAAAGTGTTGAAATGGATGCCAATGGCTTACGAAAGGCCCTAGAAGAAATTGAGATAACAAGCAGTGATCTTAAAGTACAGATTAACAGCTTTACTGAAGAGCTGGAACAGATGAAGAAAAATCATGAGGAGGTATTTCGGGGCTCATTCATACATAAAACAAGGGACAAATAAATATATGTCAACAAAAAACAATACGTGAAAGTGTCAAGATGCTACTTGGCAAAACTCTCATTGGCTGCATTGAAAGAATTGGACAGGGTTGAACTGGATTGTCTCAGCAAAAAAAAAAAGACAATAATCCCCCTAATCCAACTCTAGTTGTGTATAAACAAGATGTTCATGTCAATCATGAATAGAATACTAAATGGGAGGAGTGCTGACATATTTTCCCCACCCGAGATCCACTTTGGATTTGAGCCACATCTTTCTGGAGTTTGGACCAATACCAGTTGTATTAATTTTGCCCTATAGGGGTTCTCAGAAAATCTACCACCACAATTTATTTTTTCCTTAGTGAAGAATGAGAATGTGGGAGGGGAAGATTGCTATAGCATGTCACAATATTATTACAGACTTCAAATGACAAGTAGAATAGAAGATTTCATGGCTCATAGTTACTTCAGATACTACTGCAATCCAGAGCCCAAGTATATTTACATATATTCGGGAGAGTATTAGGTTGTCAAATTCAGTCTAAACAATTACTTACAAGCATCAAAGACAAATCCTGCACATTGTTGAGATGGGTTTAATTTTCCCCACCTCCAACAACAAACACAGTGCAATTTAGGGATTATACATTTTGTTTAAAATTTGCTATCTTGGGTGTATTAAATCTCCTGATTTTTAAATTTAATACATTGAAATATCTGGATAATGTTACTAAAAAAATTACCTTTCTAGAAATGAAAATTGAAACTATCATTGGTTGTCTCAATTTTCAATATAGGGATTTATATTAATCTTATATACAAGCACATGCCAAATGAAAATTCCAAAATACTAAAGTAAAACTGCCAAGTATTTTCTCTAAATGCTACAGGCTTTTATGACTGTCTGAAAGTTTTAATACACTTATTGAATTGTTGCATAACATGAACGTGTGTGCTATACATTCACAGCTTCATGATAGTATAGACAAGAGCTGTGTACTTCCAAGTGTGTTAGGCATTGATTTCTGAACATATTCAAGCAAAATGAGATAGACTAAATCAAAACATTCCAAGTCTGTCCTAATTTTTAAAAACAGAAATAAGTTATTTTTTTCTTCCTGATACAGGATATGGTTTCAATGAATGATTCTACTGCAGCTGGAGATATCAACGTGGAAATGAATGTCACACCCGGAGTTGACCTGACTACTCTCCTCAATCAGATGAGGGGTGAATATGAGGCTCTGGCTGAGCAGAATAGAGAGGATATGGAGGCTTGGTTCCATGAGCAGGTGAAATAGATCCTAATAATATTCTTCATGGAGATTCTTTTTTTAAAACATTTTTTTTAATTAAAAATTGTGTTCAAATTCTGATATATTTCAGAGCCAAGAACTGAACAGGCAGATCAACACCAGCGTTGAGGAAACCAGTACCAACAAGAGCGAGATTACTGAAATGAAACGCGCATTGCAGGGTCTTGAAATTGAACTCCAATCTCAACTATCACTGGTAGATTTTTTTTTCTTCAGCAGTGTTTTAACATAAACTTATAAATTAATTAAATATTTAATCTTCTCTTAAGACAAAGAAGTTGTAGCATGTGAACTGGAGTAAATCTCTTTGTTCTAGATTCCAGCTTGCAACCAGCCCAAATTATCATAGTCTTCCCTCTCTAATTCTTGACAATTTGAGAAATTGTCAGTCATGCAAGGTAACCATCAAGTATTGTTAGAATACAACTCCCACTATCTCTGATAACTGCTATGAAGATGGAATTTATCACAATTTGGATCCACCAACATCTACACGGCTAAACACAGCTATCTACCATTGATTTGAAATCCATAGAGACTGCATGCTTAGTAATGTTAGTGTGCTACTCCATAATCTAATAAGCAATAGTAGAGGTGGTTCATTTTAGCTCCAAAGAAGCACAAGATTGTTCAATTAACCTTTCAACTTCCAGCAGAGATGAAGACCCACAACAGCCCTATAATAACTAAGAATTCTTCCTTGACTCAACTTTTCACTCTTATGTCCTCACACCTGTATCTCTATGTGTAAGAAACAAAGAAAGATATAGGCATGGCATGTAAGCCTTTCAAACACCATTCATGAGATCATCAACCAAATCAGGTTAACTCAATTTTTCTTTCCCAAGAGATAAACAGTAGCTGGGGGGGGGGATCCAACAAGAGCTGTTCCCTATTTAATCAGGGAATCTCTGACTGTATGCTGCTAGTCCAAATGTGTGAACATTTCCCACAAGTGGTCTGACAGGTTGTCTAGTAGTTGAAAATTGAAATTATTCATATGGAATACACTACACCGAAAATGGCTTTGAGTGAAATTCTAGAGTAATATCTTACTTGTTTATTCACCAAGGACTCATACTAATTGCTGCAGAAAAGAACAGATTCTTGTCTATTTTTTCTAAGAATTCTAACATGCTCAAACCTGCCTCACGTTAGGTGTCAATCATATGAAATATATCTAACTTTATTAGGATAACAAATTCTATATCTGAAAAATAAAAACTACGTTTATTCATATTCAATATAGCGTCCAAAAGCAGGTTATGAGGGAAATATATGAATCAATGCTATTTGACAAATGATACACTAGTGCAGGTTTCTTAACTTCAGCAATTTTGAGTAGATTACAGCTCCCAGAATTCCATAGCCAGCATAGTGGCTGTGGAATTCTGGGAGTTGAAGTTCACACATCAGAAAATCATTCTCACACACATTCTCATACACACACACACACACACACACACACATTTATATGTGTGTGTGTGTGTGTGTGTGTGTGTTAATGATTAAAAAAACATAAAAACAAAAAAGACTTGGTACCATGGTTAAACTTTCCATGCAGCCCAAAAGTTTGTTTAGACTGTTTCCAAGGAAACATTGCTCTTGATAATAGAAAAAAAAACCTTACTCAGTCATGTTTTGCATTCATACAGTGTTCATTTTGCTTTCATACTATTTTATTTTTCCATCAGAAACAATCTCTTGAGGCCACTCTAGCAGAGACAGAAGGTCAGTACTGTGCCCAACTGTCCCAAATACAAGAAGTGATTGGCAGTGTGGAAGGCCAAGTACAGCAGATAAGAGATGACATGGAGTGTCAGAACCGAGAATACGAACAGCTCCTGGATGTTAAGATCCGCTTGGAAAATGAGATTGACACTTACCGAAGCCTCCTCGATGGAAGTGAAAGGTAAGAAAAATTTGGAGAATATTGTATTTCTTAAAAAAAATAATTATTTTGCCTAATTGGAGTTTCTCCCTGAAAAAACACCAAAATGTATACCACTTCAGATGTGGTTGAACTACAATAAATTTTGTCTAATAGCCATACTGAAGATGTTGTAGGCTAGAGTCAATCAGTATCTGCAGACTTGTAGTTCCTCAAACACTCATCAAAGACTCTATCTCAGATGTTTTAATGTTTCATTTTTCCTTAATTTTAATATCATTCTATACTGGACGATAGAGAACAGAGCACGGTAGCCTCTCTCATCTGCTAGTTATTTTAAATTATAAGAGTTAAAAGGTATTTTTTATTCTAAAACATGAAATAGAAATGAACTCTCCTATTCTACCCCAATCAATAAAAAAGGCACAGTAAATTGCATTGATCATTTCTACCCAAAAACTGAAATTAAAAGAATCACATTTTAGGGTTTTCTACAACAAAATGTTTAAACAGGTTTTTTTTCCTCTTTCTCTCTTTACTTTTATAATAATTTTGAAAGTGCTGATAAAACTTCAGGAGGAAGAGACATGAGACAACTTTCAGAAGTTAAATCCAAAGGTTCAAAATCTAGAGACCAGTCATTTTTTAGCTCTGGATCTAAAGCCTTGGGATCTTCAGATTCAAGAGCCAAGGAATCACCATCAGGACCTTCTGGTTCTCAATCTAGAAGTGGGGAATCTGCAGATCAAAGGTTTAAGAGACAAGAACATGCCACCGCTCAGTCCCAGTCCAAAGGTTCTGGAGATTCTAGACAGACAGATAAATTAGGATCTGGAAACAATACCAGAGGTAACACATTTTGCTTATTATATATATATTTAGTTCCATATTTTGATAAACAGTGTTATCTTGCTATCCATTGAAGAATAAAAATATTACTTTTTTTCCCTATTAAAACAAAAGAATTGCAAAAACCTAAACTTACACTACAAGTTTTTGTAATGTACATATGGCGTAGAAATGCGCAAGATAAAGGCCAGCAGATATTTGGAACTTGAGAGTAAAGAAACTCCCAAAACCAAAGTGTTCTTTCCTTGAGATATATATTATGGATTATTCCTGTACAATGTGGATACTGAAACCATGGATCTGGCAAATGGAATTCCTATTTTCTTCATGTGTCAGCTCAGTTTTCCCTTCTAGACGAAAAAGTTGAGATGGGTACTGTAATGTTCATTTCAGTATCCTTAAGGTACATGCCTGGATAATATTAAAGTACAACACATTTTAAAAATATGTTAGATTCCATTAATTAATCGATACATAAACAATATGTAATATTTGCAGACTGATTCTAGGACACTAGATTTTCCCTATTTTAATAGCCAATATATTTTTAGACAAAATTAAGGACTACCTAAAGTCAAGTTTAACTTTCAATTTAAATGGATGTGCCTATTTAGCTTACTAGTCCACTATAAGGCATTTATTTGCCATTGCTTTCTTTGGGAATTTTTTTTTTAAAAATCTCAAATTAGTTTAGCTCTGGGATTCCTTAGAAAATATTATTCAACGTGTCTGGACTGCTTCAAAATGATAAAGAAATGCCATCAGTATGGGCCAGCTGTTGCACTTAATTGGCTCCATCAGGCAAATTATATATATATATATATATATATATATATATATATATATATATATATATATATATATATATATATATATATATATATATATATATATATATATATATATATATATCTGACATGTTTTTTTTTGGTAAAAAATAATCTTTTAATCAACCCTTTATCCAAAATGAAAGTTATAGGATCTTCTTCTATAAAAGGAATTATCGGGGTCAACTATCATTCCTTTCCCATCATTTCTGAAACCTATTGATGGCCAAAAGACTATCAAGCTTTGTACAAATTTTTGTTGATGGAGTTAGCTTCTAATATTTTAGTCATAAATATTTTATTTAATCACTGAGATTTATTTGGGGAAGGATTGAAATGCAGTACAGGGCAATGAATTGCCTGCACAAAAAGCCAGGTTCAATCCTTAGATTTTCAGAATGAGATTGTGAAAGATTCTTCTTTGCTGTAAAACAAACTAGACTCAATAAATCAACATTGGACAGCTTCCCCTTTTCCTAAAGCACACCTTTTTTTCCCTGTGAAATTGACTTAGAATTAAAAATTATTATTTTTTCTCCTAAATCTCTGAATTCTTTCTTTACAGACCCCCAAAAAACAAGAGTGATCAGGACCATAGTGGAAGACAGAATTGGTGACCAAGTTGTCTCAAGTCGTGTTCAATCTGTTGAAGAAAAGCACATTAAATAAGCAGCCTCAGCTTTACTACAAAGTCTTTCAAAGCACAGCACACAGATAGAAACAGATAGCTACCTTCTAAAATAGGATCATCTTCCTTTCTTAGCTTCTGCAACTCTTTTCAGAGTGTATTTCTTCTTTGCAATTCTAGAATGAAAATGTTGATTTCATTTTTGGCATTCCTCAATAAACATTGCATGTTGCAGCAAAAACTGTCAAGATTCATATTGCTTACTTATAAACTGTATTGCTCACAGTGTATGTCAGTAGTTGCCAGTCATCAATAAAGCAGCAAAAATTAGAGTCCAATCAAATGCACCACAGAGATATTTGTTTTATTAGGTAGCAATCACTCTAATTATCCAAATTCTATCTGCCAGGATTCTGATTTATGGTGGTCCAGTCATGCAAAATTATAATTAATATCATATCTTATTGAATAATTAAACAGCATTTTATGGAAAGCTGTCATAATTTGAATAACTGCAATCTACATTCTATAAGCCTTTAAAATATATGTGGATCAAAAGAAACATAAAATATATCTGAGTCAAATGTTCCACTTTGGATCAATAGTACTTTCTGGAGCAATGTTTCTCAACCTTAGAAATTGTAGTCCTATAATTTTCCAGTCAACATGTTGAAAGAATTGAAGTTCACACATCTTAAAGTTGCTAAGGCTGAGAAATACTGCTCTAGAGCATCTTATCTGTGGATTGTGGCTGAAAAGACTGAATGAGAGCAATATTCTTGCTTTTATATCCAAGATATTGCTCAAGTTATAATCAACTGTCTAAACTGAGTAATAACCACTACATTTACTCAGAATCAAAAAAAGGGTGACAAAAGTAACTGGGTTCTTTAAACTATTTTGTGATCTATTTGGTTTTGGTTTCCTGTGCCCTGAACCCCATCACTGCTATTTGTAAAACATGATTTATGGCTTAATGACCTTTGATAAATATAACACTAGGGAATCCTGTACTATATGGTAAATAAGAGCTGGTTATAAAGTACATAATCATATTTTGAGATCTGGACTGTGCTATAAGAGCCTTACCTGGATGCCCTTCAGATTTCTGTGTTGCATCTCACAGAATCCCCATCCTGAAGACAATTAAGATATTTGGATTGTTATGGAACAATCTACCTGGAGATTGCCAGACTAGGAATTGAAATGATGGATATCTAATTTTAAAATCTAGATTAAAAACAGTGCATATCTGTAGTTTTTATGCTTGATTAGAATTCACCTATAAATTCTGTGATGAAATGCATAGTTTGTTGAACAAGCTGCAGGGAGTCTATTTTACATATGAGGCTAATAGGCTTCTTGTAACATATAAAGTTTTATGTTGCATAAATGGACTCACATTTAAAGATTGCATTGAACATCCAGAGCTCAATATCCTTATTATAACTGATCGTATTAATTTTGAACATAACTGATTATTGCACAGGGCTTGCTTCAATACTGAGTATATAAAATGGTTTTGCTGAATTAACTCAAGATTAACATAGGTTTAAAACCCACTGAGTGCTCACACAGAACATAGTTATCATGGAGTGTATTCTAAGCAATTCAGAGATATAAGAAACCCTTGTTTCTGATAATTTATATAATAGCCATTTTGGGATATTGATATATATTATTGCAATGTTATTGTTGCATTGTGGAGAATCCAAAATAAGACTGGAGCTATGTGGCAAAAGAACCATGAAGTCTGAGTCTGACATAGGTTAAAGAAAATATGCTTCAGTAATTTTTCACCTTTGATCATAAAGACTAGAGCAAACTAGGCTCAGGCTACATTTATTCTAACATTAATACTCAATATCTGTCAAAACCTTCTGACTGGCTCTTCTCAGAAATTAACCACTGCTTTTAAATAGGAGATATCATTTGTATTTTCAAGACTACTTGATGTAATAAAAATAATCTCCTTACTTGCTTGACTTTTTTCAATTGTGAGCTTTTAGTCAAAACTTTTATATTTTTTTTCCATTTGATTAAGATAGCTATTGAAATGTCTTTCATCTGCTGGATCATTAACAATATGAAAAGGAAAGAAAAATGGCAAGAAATAAAACCGCTGGTATTTAACAAAGTTCTTAGTGAAATAGCTTTCACACAAGAAAAAAAATACATTAAAATAATGTAAGGATGCTTTTCCAGAAATAAATCAAGTCACATAGCTTTTTGTACCAACACCCAGGGTGAAAAAACAACAAAGAGAAAACACTCTCCTCAAAAAAGGTTTGTACACCCTCCTATTATGAAAGACTTGACTTCATAAATGCACATATATCTGAAAATATGTATCTAACAATGAGCTTTTAAAATGATGGAAAGACTTTGAGATGTAGATAATTACTCAATCTTGTTGAAAACTTAATGAAAGTTTTGGCCTGGTCAAATCCACCCATTCTCCACCTTAAAAAAAAAAGGGAAAAAATGACAAATAGCCCAAGGGGAAATCATCAGGATGGAATATCAGGTCTCATTATTAATAGCCATCAGTCAAACGGGTTTGAAATGATAAATTGGCCAAACAATGTAGGTATGAAATGACATTCCAATGAAAGAACACGCCCTTAAAAATTGACATATAAAAGCTTGGAGATTATTCTTTATTATTCAGGTTCTTCTTAGTTGTCACTGGCTCATTTTTATACTCTTCTTGAAACCTACTGAACATCATGTCTTATTTTGCCTGTGGATCTAGGCAGACTACTTCCTCTCGCAGTAGTGGGGCACCTCTTAAACTTTCTAGCTGCAGTATATATGGGTCTGGTGGAGGATCCAGCACAAGAAGCTTTAGTAGTGGGGTAGTTTGGGGCTCTGGATCAGGATGGGGTAAAACTGGTGGTAGTGGTACTGGTAGTTGCTTCCACATCTACAACTCTAGTTCTGCTGGTGGTGATGTTGGTCTTCTAGCTGGAGGGGAAAAAGAAACCATGCAGAATTTAAATGACCGCTTGGCTTCCTACCTGGCTAAAGTGCATGCTTTGGAAGAGGCAAATGGTGATCTTGAGCAAAAAATCAGAAATTGGTATCAGAAATCTGCAACACATATTAATGAAGGACTCTACAATGATAGCAAATATAATTCTTCTATTGAAGACCTTCGAAATAAGGTAAGCCAGTTCTTCAATGGATTTTGAAAAATCAAATGAGGAATTATTTTACCAGTTCAGGTTGTTTAGCAAACAGACAATGTAATCTGCAGAGCCACATGCCAGAATCTATCAGTGTTTGGGAGCTTCATCCCACAAAATTCTGTTTCTGTTGAAATTGGTGTGTGTCCCTGTGTGTGTGTGTGTGTGTGTGTGTAATTGGAGTAGGTATATGGCAACAACTTGTCTCCAAGTTGTACCTCCATTACAAAAGCTATTTATTCCACAGGTAATGAAAATTTTCATCCTGGCATTGCTTACTTATTGACCATAGACTACTTCTTAGCATTGCAAATTCAGCTTTCTCTGCTGCTGATTTGGAATGTCATCTATCCATCCTTGTCAGTAAGGTATACGAGCCTGACATCTGCTGTCCCCATTGCCAGTCTCCCATCCGCCTCTATTTCATCTGTTCCTAGTCACTGTAGCCATTTGGCAATTTTTTATAAAGCTTAACAGTTTATACACATTTGATTTACCTTTGCATGTTGCAATTAGGGGGGAGGAGAATCTTATTTTTAACACTGGTTGAGCTAAGGACAACTTAAAGCTATCTCATTCATGAGCTTAGGGAAAATAAAGGCAATATGATGGGGACACAATGGGAAAAGTATGTTATCAGATTGTGTTTTGTCATGGTGAAGGGAAAGTGGAGAAAGATTTTCCAAGCTTCTTCAGCAAAAACTGGACTGCATTCTTTTGAGAGCTATTTATAGCATAATTCTACCTCCCAATTCCTTCAAAACCTTTTTAAGCTGTTCATGATTTTTTCATTTCTGCCTACCTCAGAATGCTGAGATAGAGAGGTACGGTACTATGAACTGATTACTTTTCTCTCCAACCAATTAACCAAAGAGGGCAAAAATTGAATTTCAATTTTAATTTTAATTCACCCTCTGAGTTAAGACAGCTTTTAAAGTAACAAAATTCCCGTTCTTCACAGAAAAAAACATCAGCATCTTATTCCACTCAACCTTTTTCAGCAGTGTAAATTAAAAATAAAAGAAAGAAAACTCTGTGTATGTTATTCTTCATATAAATACATTTTCATAAAAAGCATAACATAATTTTGTAGCTAGATGCTTTTTCTAACAACTGCAATCATATGTCTGTTACAATATAGTGCCTTGAGTCCAGAGGGTGGGAGGCAGAATGAAATAAAAATACTTATCACAAGCAGACAAAATCAAGAATGCCAAGTTTTTGTATGAATAATGAGACTGACTACTAGAAAATAGCTAGAAATGTTACGATGAGTTCCAGTTTAGATTATTCATGAAAAATATTAAGTTTATGAGAAGACTGATTTAGAGATTTGTTGTTAATCACTATGACACCAAAATGATGAAACATGTGTCATAATGCCACAGTGCAAGCCAGGCCCTTTCATATCTGTGTAAAATGCAAGTATGTGGCATGTTTCATCACTTGCCACTCCCATCGTGAATACCTGTGGAAGATGGAGGAGTCAACAGTTCCTGTGAATGGGAAAAACAGCCCTTTCCCAAATAAAAGATTTTTTTATAGGTTGCATAGCTTTTCTTGATCTGTCCTGTACATACTATCAATCAATTTCACAAAGCTCTATAATAATGAAAATGAGAGGGGAAAAGTCTCTCTGTTCTCTCTGCCTTTCATTTATATAGTTAGAGTCTCTGCTAAAAAGTAGACTGTATGTTTTATCATGCAATCTGAGATTTCAGGTCCAGCTACTTGTTCTGTTAGATATACATTGCATATACAATGTCAATTTGCCAAACTTTTTCAAACTACCTATTAATTGGCCAACACTTTGGATCATGTCAATGTCTGCCAATAACTGAAAGATGGTTGCTAGTTTTATGGGCTATTCATGGCTTATCTTGTAAAGTTTTCAATTATCATAAATTTGTAGCAAAACCAGCTGTGTAGTTTTTCACTTATTTATTTGCAAACTGCCATAACAGCCCTCTCAACAAAACAGTAAAATTAGTTTATTTTACAAATTACACACCTATGAGCTACTTTTAAAGTGGCTTCCTTCATATGAGAGAAAGGATTTAAATAAATCCAATTGTCTATTTAATCCAATCCAAGTCCATAGAGACAGATAGACAGACAGATTGATTTGATTCCAGTATCAAATATATGTTTTAGGAAATACATCAGTTTAGGAAATACAAGGTTTCACAATCTGCTTCTCCTATTAATTTTTCAATTTTTGTTAATTGCCTTGTTCCTTGCCCAAGAATTTCCTTTCTTTCAAGAAAATATTTTAATTGAATAATTTTATACAATATCACAGGGGATTGCTGTGTTTTTAGTTTAAAGTTATTACAGTTTGAAGATTTTACAGTTATTGTAAAACTGTATTTTTGTTTCATTTTTTTAAAAAAGCAGTTTTTATAAAAAATGTTATAATCTGTATAAATGTTACATTTTCCTAATGTCTATTGTATTTGGCCTCTTTTTAGTCTGAAACATACTGGAAGTCAGAAAAGAAAAATAGAACAAACTTTTGTTTTATTTTGCTTTTACTGCATGTTTATTTCCAAACTCCTTCTTTTACATAGCTTTACCAACCCAAATAATTTCAGATAAAATAATCTTTCATTGCAAATGCAAAATGTAATAAGCTAATGAGAATTTTACAGGATAATTATTATGACCATCTCATTTATCATTTTCTTCCTCTCCCTTTATTGATTTAATTTAATGTAATTTAAATAATATTTTGAAATATATAATTACTAACCACTTCTCAACTAAGACAGTATCTACAAAATATAAATTGTCTTCATTTGGATACTTTGGGTGATCATAGTGCTTTGTTTTATGTAATTTTTATGTTGGTATCCTGATAAAATTAAAATAGATTTAAAGAATATAATATGCAGGTTCCTATGTATATTTGATTTCTTCAGTATTAATGCAGGGACTGAACCACAGTCTGCAAGGACTTTTAATCTCTGCTTCTCCTCTTGTCAACAAAAATCCCCTTTTGTCATTGCCAAAATTGATCTGCCACCTTTTAACTGTTGTGCAGGAAAACTCTTCCTATCACAAAGTATTTCATTAAAGAAGAATTCAAATTTTCCCTCCTAATATGCTGTACACAAATGCAGTTTGAGGACTGAAGCTTACTTTAACTCAGTGCTTCCCAAATCTGGATGAATTACCTAACATTGGGTAAAATTGGTTATCCTTTGGGTAACAACACAGAAAGCCGTTACTCCATCACAACAGGGATATTTAAATAAATATTTTTTGATAAGCAGTTTGGAGTAATGAAGGAAAAAATATGAGAAGTACTGTTTCAATTGAATCAATACCAACAGAGGTTTTTACATTATATATTTAGCATAATACAAAGTTTAACATATAATTCCTAACTCAGGGATAGTGAACTTGTGGCTTGCTATAAGATGCAGTTTTATTGCCTTTCCCACTCTGGTAATGTTGAAATGTGTTTGGGACTGCAATTCACACTACTACAGCAGACTAGGTTTATTTTGAGGAACAAGTTATGGAAGCCTATTTATCTTTATTCCTGTAATATTATTATTCCTGTAATAAATTTGCACCCAGTTGTGGTGGACTGTAAATATCTCCATGCCGTTGGGATGTTGGGAGTTGAATTCAACAAATCAAGCAGGTGAGGAAGCCAGCAGTACTTTAAAATTAGATTTTCTGCAAAAATTAATATAAGATATATCGTATCTTTGATTTTTCTGATTCAGTTTATCTACTTTTATAAAATGCAAATAAACCTGCTAAAATGCTTTTTTATCTTCCTTCCACACAGATCATCACAGCAAGTATTCGGAATGCCGGCACGATTCTACAGATAGATAATGCCAGACTAGCTGCTGATGATTTTAGAATGAAGTAGGTTCTTCAGCCCAAGAGCAACCAATTAAAAATGTGCAAATGCTGATAAAAGCAAGCAAAACCAGGACGTGACCTCAGCATATTCAAACAATCCAGCCATTAATAAGCCTCTATCACCAGTTCTCAATATTTTGGTCTACCAATAGCCAAGTTGGCACTTTTCAAAGCACTTTCTTGTCTTCTTTTTTTTTCTCCAAGATATGAAAATGAGCTGTTCCTCCACCAGAATGTGGAAGCAGACATCAATGGTCTTAAAAAATTACTGGATGAACTGAGTATGTCTAAGAGTGATTTGGAAATACAGATTAAAAGTCTAACTGAAGAGCTGACTTTTCTCAAAAAGAACCATGAAGAGGTAAAGTAGCCAGGTTTCTAAAGCAGTTTATATCAGCCTTCAGGAACTTGATGCCCTCTAAGAAATTCTGGGAAATGTAATCACAATATGTGATTTGTGGCATTCACTATGGTTAAATTTAGGAGTCGTTTGGCTCTCAGAAGTAGTAATTAGAAAAGGGGCTTTACTGAAATTTTAATTCTGTAGGACTTTTTTAAAAAAGTATTCAAACAAAGACTAAACAGCTGTCAGTCCACATTGCTAGACTGCATTCTCCACTGCAACTCCTGCATGGAAATATTAATATATAAAGATGTGCAAAGTGAGACAGTTGGTTTATTTATTTATTTATTTATATTTCAACTTATATGCCGCCCTTCTCCCCATGGGACTCAGGCAAAAATTTTAAATGGCAAACCAAACTAATTGTACAGTGAAAAAAAATGGAGTAATATCTCCCCTTTCTCTTTTTTTTACCCTTCTCACTGCCTTTTGCACTTAGGAAATGAAGAATTGGCAAGGCACAGTTGCTGGAGACATAAATGTTGAAATAAATGCAGCACCAGGAGTGGACTTGACTGCAGTTCTCAACAAGATGAGGACAGAGTATGAAGCTTTGGCAGAGCAGAATCGCAAAGATGCTGAAACCTGGTTCATTGAAAAGGTAATAACAAAGAGGAAATGTCTCTAGACATCTACAAAGCCAAGTACCAAGTCCAGCACTAGATTTCTATTTTAAAAAATATGTTACTGGGGGTTTTTAATGTTAAAAAATGTCTAAGATCATTTTCCCCAAGAATGAAGGAATTTATAATGATAACATCCTTTGGATGCCAGGTCAGTTAATGCACTGGCTTCACTAAGGAATGAAGCCTTTCCATGCTTTTTTAGAAGTTATTATTTTTTCTATACAAGAATGCACTTTTGGTGTTTTTAGAGCTTACAATGAACTATAGTTAGGTTGCTATAACAGAAGGCACAGCAGGCCACAATCTACAAAGAAAGAAATTTGGACAGCCTCCCAAATAATCTATCAGCACAAACTAGTAGCGGCAAAGAATTTGAGACTGAAGGGACTGCCTCTATCCCATAAAAATTTGCTGCAAGGAACTGTACCTTCATTCATCAGATTAACAGGGCCTGCTGAGTTATAGCTAGCTGTAGCCAGTTAACTCCAGGACAATATAATTTAGCCCCATGGTTGGTTCAAAATCATTTCATTCTTCATAGCTTTTTCTTGATATTTTCATGTTTTACATGCCAATATTTTAACTGTTTTATTTCCTAATGAGCTTTTATGGTCAAGGAGACTGTATAAATGTGTCTATATAGCCAACAACCATCACGCCCAACTCAATTTTTTACAGATTTTTAGTCTCATATGTATAGCATTGTTGAATTATTGCAGTCACTTAACCTAAAAGGCAAAATAAAAACATATCAAACAAATCTGGATCACAGGAAGTCATTGTTCCACCCTATCCTTTGCTGATCAGACCGCACAAAGAATAATACGTCTGCTTCCAGGTACCACAGTTCAAAATATTCAATTAGAAAATTGAGTTTTCAGATAGCTGAAGTGTTGTCACACAGAAGAGAGAGGGGAGTTTCTTTCTTCCCTTAGATTAGAAGAAAGAAACAGAATAGTGGGTTAAAACTTCAAGAAAGTTTTCAGGCTATAGATCAGGAGGAACATTATAACTACATAGGCTACTAACCACTGAAACAAGCTGCCATATTATATCAGTTTGTTTTCACTGCAAGCCTTCAAATTGAGGCTGGGTGGTGATCTGTCACATCACCCTAGCTGATCCTGTGTTAAAGAGAGGATTGGGTTAGACGGCCTCCAAGGTACCTTCTAATTCAATAATTCTGTGTAGTAAAAATGCATGCATGGAAAGCAGTAACAAAACCTTTCCTAACTGACTCAAGTACACACTGAGATGGCATTACCACCAGCAGCAAGCATTTAAGAAGTTTTGAACATCTATGCTCTTTTAATACATAGTTTGTTTTGATACCCCTACGGATGCTGTGTCTGATGGCAGCTGGCAGATTTTATGGAAAAAATGCAATCAGTGACTCAGTGCTTGTTTCTGTCATTTCAAATGTAATCATGTGTTTGAATTACTGTAGAGTAAAGAATTAAATACAACAATCAACGTGAGTGCCAAAGAAACCACCACTAACAAAAAACAAATTGCAGACCTGAGACATATTCTCCAGAGTTTGGAGATTGACATGAAAACCCAGCTTTCTTTGGTAAGGACAGTCTTTATCACCAAATAAACCATTATAATTATAAAATTGATTCTTAATTTAATGCTAATTGAAAATTGTGGATATTGAATTACAATACTTGGGGGGGACAGAAAATTGAAGAAAGTTATAAAATCCTATACTTAAAATAGTGTTTTTTGATTTTGGCAGCTTTAAAATATGTGAACTTCAATTCCCAGAATTTTCCAGCCGGCATGCTCACTGGGAAATTCTGGGAGTTGAAATCTACAAATCTTAAAGCTATCAGTGCAATTTGATATTGGTTATTCTGGGATAATAAACCCTAAGTTTCTTCCTGGTTTATTCTCAAATTTAAAGAATAAAAAGATCAAACAAATGGATATTTCCAGGAAATACTTCCTATGTATTAGGCAGAAAATTGAGAACAAAATGTACAGGCGGACAGATCTTTGTGGAAAAGTAGAAGAAGCATATGTTAACATTTCACAGTAGCTCAACTATGGAACCAAATAGCTAGAGGAGTTCTTCCTTGTTGGGTGTCTTCAAACAGAGGCTGGAGAGCCCAATGGCTGGACATGCTCTAGCCTTGTGTTTCACATATCAAGCAGCAGATTGGTTTATACAACCCCATCCAGCTTCTACTGAATAGTAAACACTTGGCACTGCCATTATTACCTCAATTCTAGATACGTTGGAACTGTAATGCACAAGATCCAAAGCCAATTGCTTATCAGGTGTGTGTTGACTAGAACCTCTGGAGAATTCCTGCTACTTTTCTTAAATGGCATCACATTAGGAAAGGCAAGCTGGACCATAACGTTGCTTTTTTAAGTAAAGCTTTATATATATACTCAAGTGCTCCCAAACATTCAAGAACAAAATGACAATCTAGTTACAACAATTCATATTATGGAATTCAACAAGATTGAGATGGAGCCTAACCCATGCAAACAACATACTGGCATGCATATGGTTTTAGAAACAAAAGCCTTATAAAATAGAATAGGGTACAAAGGATTGTACCACTCTATTTTGTTGGTGAACCATGCTCAGGCTTGAAATTCTTACAAAGAGTTCAAATAAACATTACATTATTCCCGAAGTTTAAGAAGTATAGGGCATTTATTCAGGATATGACAGTCTATTGCCAAAAAAATCACTTTTCTCAAAATACTTAGGTGCAAGCAGCCTGACATTTCTTGTCAATATAGATTTATACAAAGGTACTTCCCACCTGGACACTTAACTATTGAAGGGCTGACTGTACAGAAATAAGCCCTGCATCTCTGTTCCCTTTCAGAGGCAATCACTTGAAAGGACCCTTGCAGAGACAGAAGGTCAATATTGTGCCCAACTCTTGAAAATACAAGGAAAGATTAGCAGTGTGGAGAACCAAGTGCAACAAATCAGAGAAGACATGGAGTGTCAGAATGCAGACTACAGGCATCTCCTGGACATTAAGATCCGTCTTGAGAATGAGATTGAAACTTATCGACGCCTAATTGATGGAGAAGCATCAGGAAAAGGAATGAAGGAACCATCAGGCAAAAAAGGGTATATACCACAATTCAATTTTGTCATAAATTAGTGGTAATCTTGGAAGCTTTAGCCAAACAGGCTTAGCATTTCTAGACTAGAAATATCCACACAGTAACTGATTCACAAACCAACAAAAACAAGCAAACTAAATGAGTGTAACAACTCTGACTGCGGATTGAGTGTGGGATACTGTGCTATATTTTTTCACTTTAAACAAGCACACATTTTCACACATGAAAACTAGTGAAGATTGTCAAAATTGCAAATTTACTATTCCTATTGAACAACATGAGATTAAATGTATGGCATTCTAGGGGATTAAATCTATGTTTTAAGAATTGTATAGTTCAAGATCATCAAGATCACATGAAGTGTTAATACCACTTTATAATGCCTTGGTAAGACCACTCTTGGAATGCTGCATCCAGCTTTGGTTACCACAATGTAAAAAAGATTTTGAGATTCTAGAAAGAGTGCAGAGAAGAGCAAAAAAATGATTAGGGGGCTGGATGCTAAAACATATAAAGAATGGTTGCTGGAACTGGTTATGTGTGGTTTAATGAAAAGAAGAACTAGGGGTGACATGATAGCAGTGATCCAATATTTGAGGGGCTGCCACAAGGAAAAGGAGGTCAACCTATTCTCCAGAGCACCTGAAGGCCGGACAAGAAGCAATGGATAGAAACTAATCTAGGAGAGAATCAACCTAAAACTAAGGACAAATTTCCTGACAGTTAGAACAATTAATCACTGGAATGACTTCCTTCTAGAAGTTGTGAATGCTCCGACACTGGAAGTTTTTAAGAAGAGATTGGACAACCATTTGTCTGAAATGATATAGGGTTTCCTGTCCCTTCTAATTCTGTTCTGTTACCTCATATTAATATTGTGAACATCTTATAAAGATCTGTTGACTATGCACAGAGTTTCTGCTAATAACAATTTGGAAATACAATTCCCTAAAAGTAACATTGTCAAACTATTGCTTATTACAGAGAATCTGGACAAAGAAGTAGCAAAGATCTGGGATCACAAAATCTGGGATCTGAAAAAGGTTCAGGATTAAGAGCTTCAGGCTCTGATGTCAGAGGCACAAAGACTGGCACAGAGACCAGTTCTAGAAAAAGTGAAACCAGAAACATTGAATCCACTACTGAAGATAAAGGTAAATATTCTTGGAATTCAATATTGTGATTGTTTCTGATTCAATGCAGAGTTTTTGTTCTCTACTTCTATTTCCTCACCACATAAGTTATTTTTTTTCTAGAATTCTAAACTAAATAACTCCTTATAGCCTTTCCCAAAGTGCTAAAATTTGTACAGACCTTATCATCTTTTCTTAAAATGTGATAAATGATCTCTTCTTCCCATATCCCATCTCTTATCTATAGACAAATCCATAAAACCTTGTTATTTCAGTCTTGATGTCAGCAAAAGTCTATTAAGGGTTACCAGAGATACTGTTGCAATTATAACTGTTAATAAAATTACTATTTAAAAATAGAAATGCCTTAAATGGACAGGCTAGTACCTAACGCACCCTACTTTTGTTAGCAAGACCTGAGTGGTCCTGGAGGGAGGGTTGTTCCCCTTTCAGAAATGTGCCTGTCTGTGTTTTGGGCCTGGCACTAGCCATGATTCCAGGAGAGAGGAAGGATGACAGCAGTTGTCACCGGGGAGGTGTTGTGGGCTTTCAGAGGCTCTGCTCTGCAGATAAACAGATGAAATTGGCTCTATGGAACAGTTGGGGTTGAATCTCATGTACTGTCTCCAAACTCCTGTTACTATTCATTTGAGTTCCTGTATTCTATTGCAGGACTGGCAACAGAGCTCCCAAGGCTGAAGATGCTTAGCAAAATTATATCTGTAGTAACACAGAAAATATGCAAGCTTTTAAACATTTTAAGAAAGTTCTTCAATTTCTTCATTTTGCCACCTGATGGCCTTAAGCCTGGGGTAGCTCAGGAGTTTGTGGTTTCCATTACAACCATTATGGTCCATATATATTAGGGACTGCACATTAGACCTGTTTTTTGTCTCAGGACAGTTGCAATATGATCTCATTTTGAGGAACACTACCATCTGTCCATTACCTGGACATGCTCTGGTAATAATAATAATAATAATAATAATAATAATAATAATAATAATAATAATAATAATAATAATAATAATAATAATAATAATAATAATAATAATAATAATATAAAAAAAAAAGTTGGAAGGGACCTTGGAGCTCATCGAGTCCAACACCCTGCCAAGCAGGAACCCTGCACCATTTCAGACAAACGGCTGTCCAGTCTCTTCTTAAAAACTTCCAGTGTTGGTGCATTCACCACTTCTGGAGGCAGGTTGTTCCATTGGTTAATTGTTCTAACTGTCAGGAAGTTTCTCCTTAGTTCTAGGTTGCTTCTCTCCTTGATCAGTTTCCACCCATTGCTTCTCGTCCTGCCTTCAGGTGCCTTGGAGAATAGCTTGACTCCCTCTTCTTTGTGGCAGCCCCTGAGATATTGGAACACTGCTATCATGTCCCCCCTCGTCCTTCTCTTCGTTAAACTAAACATACCCAGTTCCAGCAATCGTTCCTTATATGTTTTAGCCTCCAGTCCCCTAATCATCTTTGTTGCTCTTCTCTGTACTCTTTCTAGAGTCTCAGCATCTTTTTTACATTGTGATGACCAAAACTGGATGCAGTATTCCAAGTGTGGCCTTACTAAGGCATTGTAAAGTGGTATTAATACTTCACGTGATCTTGATTCTATCCCTCAGCTTGTTTGTGTCATGGGAAGAGAAGGCCTGATAGACCAGCCAGTTCCAGGGGAGCTTGGTGTTTTACCTGGGAATCTAGTGGGGCAGTCCGACTGTTCTCGCAGGCCTTGGATTAGGATGGTGGTTGAGCTCTATTCATTTTTTCCCCTCTTTTCTGTTTTGACTTATTTATTTGATAGATTTATATAGGTGCCTAAATCACACATTAGTGACTCTGATCAGTATACAACATTACAATTAATTTAAAAATGTAAAACCTCAGGAGCAAGGTAGTCAAAGAGCACATACCCTTTTCTCTGGGATGAGAGACACCAAAGGAAGTGACGTAATACTGGCAACCACTTCAGTAAAGGTCAGGCAGAGTGACAGACAAAGGGGGAGTACAAACAAAATCCTTACATATCCACAGTCTCTCTCTACTCAATAAGTCATGACATGCTGAAGACTCAGTGTTAATGGATTCATATTTCCAAAATTCATCTTCATGAGCAAATGTTATGCTCTAGCAATGGAATAATGTAGTATTTGCATAGCAAATATATCTTTTCCTTCTTTCTGTCCTTCCATTTACTATGTATATTTAGCATGTGATAAATAATTATCATGATTTGGGCAATGCATATTTAGTAAATGAACATGAATAGTGTGTGATTGACCCTAATTTAATAATTTGCCTCCCAATTATGAATCTAAAAAAATTCTTTGTTATTATGAGAATTCAAAGACATAGCAAAATTATATCTGTAGTAACATGGAAAATATTCAAGCTTTTAAACTTCTTAAGAAATTTAGAATAGAATAGAGCTGGAAGGGAGCTTGAAGATCTTCTAGTCCAGCCCCCCACTCAAGCAGGAGAACCTATACCATCTCAAACAAGTGACTGTCCAGTCTCTTCTTAAAAGCCTCCAGTGATGGAGCACCCAGGATTTCTGAAGGCAAGCTGTTCCACTGGTTAATTGTCCTCACTGTTAGGAAGTTTCTCCTTAATTCCAGGTTGCTTCTCTTTAATTTCTTTAAACACAGCTATCTCTCCAAGAAGGTAAGAGATGTAAATTTTGTGTATCATTTTCAAAATGAAAAATGAAATCTCTGAAAAATGTTGCTGTAAAATTATGTAATGTAGCTTCCAGAAATAGTACAGAAACTTCTTTTTTTCTCCAGCATCATTTAGCACAATTGAAAGCATATATTAAAATCCATGGTTTCTAATTTCTTATATCAAAAAATAGTTCATTATTTAATTGCTTCAAACAAGAAGGAAAGGCTTCAAAATCTAAGGGATTGGTTTGGACAAAACTCAGCAGCATTTTTTCATGTGGCTGCTGATAAAAACAGGATCGCCAACATGATCGCCAACGTCCGATAACAGATATGGAAGAAGAAGAAGAAGAAGAAGAAGAAGAAGAAGAAGAAGAAGAAGAAGAAGAAGAAGAAGAAGAAGAAGAAGAAGAAGAAGAAGAAGAAGAAGAAGAAGAAGAAGAAGAAGAAGAAGAAGAAGAAGAAGAAGAAGAAAGTTGAAGTGTCTTATGTATAGCTACAGTCCCTAGACAGCCTGCACCAAACAGGCACAAAACCTAGCAAATAACTCGATTTAAAGAAAGAAATAATTAAAATCAGTTGGGCTTAAGGCAGAGCATGTTATATATTTGACAAGTACATTTATACGTTCTGATACAGATATGAAGTTAGAAGCCTAAAAATGTTTTTTCCTATTAATGAAATTTCTTAAGCAAATAAATTTCTTAAGCCATTTACATTTTTTATATTCTTGCTTTTCTTTCCTTTATTTTATTTTTAGAGATAAAGAAAACCAGAGTAATTAAAACAATCATTGAAGAATTAGATGAATATGGGAGAGTAACTTCCTCCAAAGTCCAATCTGTTGAAGAAACTCAGGAATAAAAAAAAATAGCAATATTTTTTTCAAAAGCATTTCTTGGCTTCAGGTGATGCTGCAAGCAGAAGAAGAAACATACATTTATATTAGCAGGATAATATCTCAATAGAACTGTTTTCTTTGCTTATTATGTAATCACTTTATAGCTAGCTTATATCAGTATGTGCGTTTGCCTTTAATTCTGATGAACCACTAGTCAACTTACTGGCTTCAGGATTATGGAAGAGGCAACATCAGATTGAGGAAGGTTATGTTAAATATTCAGATACTTATAGTAGGTTCTTTCTTTAATGTCTCTTGGTTAATGGTGCAACTTCTGCATGTAAAATCACTTGATTATTAATATATAAAGGTATTTCCAATTTAACTTTGCAGTTTGCAACTATTTATCCACCCCCACATACATTTCCAAGGATATCTCTTATTTTAAAAGATTCATATTATTTTCTAATAATCTAGACTAATTTCATTCTGAGTGAAATTCAGTTTGGTTCAGTGGTTAAGGTTTCAGCTAGAACCCAGGAGACAATGAGTTCTAATTCTGCCTTAAAATGGGCGACCTTGGACCAATCACTTTCTCTCAGCCTAAGAAAGAGGCAGTTGCAAACCTTTTCTGAAATCTTGCCAAGCAAAGTACAGGGACCTGTCCAGGCAATCTTTGATTTCTGGGTGAATAACCTATTAACACTATGGAAGAAGACTGATTTAACCCAGCCTTGCTTACTATATGACCACTGTAACCCTACGTGTTACTCTACATACTTATTAGGAAGTTATCACTCATTTCTATGAATTGTTATGCCAATCCAAAAGTCTACAGTATGGCAGTTTCAACAAACTTCCAGTAGGACTTCTGATTTCCAAAGATAAATAATATTTAAGATAGAAGTGGGAATCAACTGCAAATAGGCAGCATAGTCAATGCTGTTAGGAGTTGTAATTTAGCAACAGCTGAAAGATTGCAAGTTCTCTGTTTGTAGTCTAACAGAATATCTGAGCAGCAAATTGATACCTTCTCTAAAATACACCTTATGATTTTGTCCACACCAAAGCACAGGAGAGCCTGTAATAGTAAAATGTGAAAACAAATATTATTGCTGCAAAATGTACAGAAGTATAGTACGCATGTAGTATCCACACACACAAAAAGTATTTTTTTTTTTATCATTCCCAGTTCAGATCCATGCCTGCGTAATCTCACACATACCCTTTTTTGGTGTCTGACATATATTTCCACTTCTAACATTCTTCAGTAGGAAACACTGAATTTCCCTGCAATGACTATGATTTATGCTATGATTTTTCTGCTGTTGCACAAAACTGAGCAAATAATGAAAGGCACCATGGCAGCAAAGCTCCATGGTATTTTTGCAGGGCCCATATAGAGAGCAAGGAAGATGGCAAGAAATATGCAATTACTGTCAGGTAAGCAAAAGGGGTAAATATTTTTTTAATGCAGAAAAATAGAATAACATTTGGAAATGGCTGAGGCAGACATTGCCATGATTCACTTGACTTTACGAAGCAGGAAGGAGTACAGCACAATCAGATCTGCACAATTCTGTTATCAGAGCTAAATCTCAATAAAATTAGTTTTAGCCTTCCTGTGCAGTTGTTTTTGTGGTGTAGTATATCTAGTGGGGTTGACACCCAAATTGCAAGCATTCAGAAGTATTTTCCTTGATTATTTATTTGCATCCAACATCCAGAGAAGTAAGAAACAGAAAAGATAAACAATCAGAGAAGGGGAAAAAATATCAAAATCAAGGAATCATCAGAAAGAAATCACATTGCAACCAAGACTGGCTGTCAAGCTGCTGCACAGAACCAACTAGCAAGCTCTTTCACGCACTGATGCATCTAGATCAAAAATTAAAACAACATAAAAACCATATTAAACTATTAAAGCCAAATACATAAGAACAAAACCTGGTGGCAACCTAGTTTCTGATGTGCAGCCACCATCTTATCCTAACTTGGGGGAGGCAAAGCTGGGCCTTCCGTGCTTTAGAGAGACCCATGGAACTTCAGGGGCAAAGTATTCCATAGGGCAAGGGCTGCCACAGATAAGGCATATTTCCTACTTCCTATCAGATGGCAGTGCCTGAAATAAGGGACTAAGAGTATGCCTATCTAATCCATTAGGATGGGCAGATGTCCTTAGAGGCATCTGGCCATGTGCCATATAGTGCTTTAAAGGTGATGGCCAGCACCTTGAATTGCAGCTGAAGCTCACACAACAAATGTATTACTTTATATTACTAGAGGCACCCATCACACTGACACATTCCAGACCAGATGAAGTTTGCCATGTAGAGTACCCTGCAGTAATCCAAATGGGAGGTGAGCAAGACATGAGTAACTATAAGCAAGGGCCCCCAGTCCAGGAAAGGTTGCAATTAGCACAGTAGACAAATTTGTGCAATGAAAAATATAGATTCTTCCAAATCTTAACCACCTCACTAGTTTTGCAAATACCCCTGGGAACTAATTCACATTTACAACATTGCATGCAACCAAAAACTTTATCATTTAGCAATTTATTCAGATATTAGGGACACACATTTACAGAAAATATTTTCTGAAAATAAACAGCTTAATAAAATTCAGTGCATCAATTACACTTGTTGGTGCAAATTGTAGAATAAATTTAACCTCACATAACTTAAGCTTACTATTTCCAAGACCAAACGCAGCAAGAAACTTAACATAAATAGTAAACATTTATAATGCGTAGATAGATTAATCAGTATATAATTCTCAGGAATTGCATTTTAGTATAGAACAATAGATCGTCAGCAAAAGGCTGAAAGTACACCTAGAACAAATCTAGATAAGGAGAAATAATAATTACTTAGGCATATAGACATTTCTTTGGCCCTTGAGAAAAAAGTATTTTGTTTTATACTCTAAGGCATTCTTTACAAGCAAGTATCATGATGCAACGTGCCACAACTCAACAGTACTGGAGGCACATGCAATAAAAAAGGGTGTCACTTTCCCCTCTTTGCCTAATGGGTCCTTGAAATGCTCCTTTGATCTTATGCAGCTGAGGAAAAGTGTTGATAAATGGCCAAGACTGCTTGCAAGGAGAGCAGTGAAGTGGGAAAATGCTGTACATGTTTCTAGAATGGAACATTTTTTTCCCAAAAGTGAAGTAAATGGAAAGAGACAAAGAGCTAATTCATTAAAGAGAGCTTCTATCATCTTACTCAAATCCAATCTTGGCTATTGAATATAAAAAAGAAGAAAGTGATTAGAGAGAAGCCAAATGTGATTTCTGAGGCAGGGAAAGAAACCAAAAGGAATATAAGTCAACTATTATGCAGGCCTCTAACTTTTTTCTTCCACAATGGAAGCAGAAAAAATATGCTGCAAAGATGGGATGCTTCTGAATGAAGTTTTTAAGGGACAATTACCTTGCTTGATTTATCTCCTATATCTTCCCATGGGCATGTTTTGTTTAAGCCATGGATGAGTCATGTGGCCATCCAACTATTGTTGGATTGCAGCTTGCATCATTCCTCACAACTGACCCTGGTGGCTATAGCTGATGTGCATAAGAGTTCAACAAGATATACATTGTCCTATTGCACATCCCTATCTTAACTGATATCATATTTAGCACATCATTCCTAATATCTCCAGACACAAGCGATACTTCAGAATGTGGGATTTTCAAATCTCAAGACAAACAGGTTAGAAAACATTTACATCTTTCCAGAGGTTTCTGACCACTTATTTCAAATGTGTAGATATTTTGACTTTTCTTCCTATCCATTTTATTTTGGTAAACAAATAAACATGAAAAAGGCTAGGAAGACCCTTGATGATTCCTAATGTAAGGTAACAAGATCCAGAAGCCCCTTTAAAGTAAAATGTCATGGCACTGCTACAACAAAGATCTTATGTAGAAGTACCCATAATGATTTAAACTATCTTTAGTACATGCATTTAAACTGTTTTTAACACATGATGTCAGCATTAAGGAAGACACATGCCCCCCCCCCCTTACGGGTGAGAAGGGGTTTTTTCTTCCTTTCTTTCTTTTTTTGTATATATCCCAATTTAGCTTGATTTCAAGAGCTAATGTGAAATACAAAGGAAAAAATTAAGAATAGATGATCTGGGATACAAAGCTTTCTAAAATGTTGGCCAGAACATTAAAACCAAGACATACTGTATAACATAGTGAAGCAAAGGAGGAAACTGCAATATTAAAGATGATTTGCTGGAAAATGCTGAAAATGGTATCTGCGGAAGAATTAGTGGAAATAAAATATTGGTGATCCACCATCTAAAATAACTCATTCTGTTCCATCTTAGAGTTACAGTGAAAGAAAAATTCTTGAGTCTATTAATCTCAGTTCCCATCCCATCTCCAAGAACTTGTAAAGACAGGCTGCACATCAAATTATGAATTCCAATATAACATCAAAGATTTTTAATATCAGCTATGAAGGTTTGAGCCAAAGTAATGACAAGGTATTTAAGATCTGTATTTCTGTTAGATTAAAAAAGAAGAGGGAAATAAATCCTTACCAAATGTAATGGAATACTACTGGTGTTGTTCATACACGTTCCTTGAAGCTTTGTTTGGCTTCCTCTTTCAGTTAAAAGAGCTATGCCTTAGGGCTGGAGCTGTTGAGCAGAAATGCAATCTAAAGTTAAAAGAAAGTGTTGCTGAGGAGCAAAAGACAAAAAGAGTAGCTCATCAATTTTAAGGATAAAAAGAAAAGTAAAACAGATCTGGCTTTTTTCCATCCCACTTGATCCAGAAAGCTGGCACAACAAATAACCCAAGGGAACATATTTCTGAAAAGTTGGAGTTGATAACATCACTTTTTAATTAGAGAAAATAATTATCTGGTCATGGACGTTACACTTTTGGCTTGGCAAAGGATCCTTTTTGCTGTGATGGGGCGGAAACAATACACCCCATTAGCTTGATATATAAACTTCAAAAGCCCACCAACCCAAGGCACTCTTTCTAAATCAGCTTGCTTACTGGCACAGCACAGGCCATCCTTCTTACTCAAGCACTATGGCTCTCTCTGTCCTCACCTCGGGTTCTTCTCGGCAGATTTCGTCCTACAGTATTGGAGGTGGAGGTGGAGGATCTGTTAGATTGTCAAGTGGTGTAGGCTTTAGTGGTGGTTCCAAGTTTGCTGGAGGTTACAGTGGAGGGGGTTTTGGTGGAGGAAGCCTTGCTGGAGGTTACAGTGGAGGGGGTTTGGGTGGAGGAAGCCTTGCTGGAGGATATGGTGCTGGCATGGGTGGTGGCTTTGCCAGCAGCAGTTTTGCAGGTGGCTTTGGTGGTGGCTTTGGCATGGGAGGAGGAGATGGAGGTCTCCTCACAGGTGATGAGAAGCAAACCATGCAGAATCTTAATGACCGCCTTGCTAACTATTTGGGCAAAGTGCATGCTCTTGAAGAGGCAAATTCTGAGCTAGAACTCAGAATCAAGGAATGGTATGGCAAATTCAGCGCCACGGACACTGATCGTGATTACAGCAAGTATTTTAAAATCATTGAAGATCTTCGGAACCAGGTAAGTAGCTAAAATACTTTCACAAAGTATTCTGACTTCAGTTGACACTCTTTCCAGACTCAATAGGTAGTCAGTAACTTTCCACAATACCTTTTTACAGTTCCCTAATTAAGTTGCTATAGTAATGGTTCACTTTTGCAGCATGGAATAGCTAGCTAGTAAAGCTTCCTACATCCCTCAAGTAGCCATTTCTTTCAGGCAACAGGAGAATAATACACGATTGAATGCTTGCATTTCATTCACACTCTGTCCTCCCTGGGCATTTTAAAATTAAACTTGGTTTTTTGACAATTATGGTGTGAAAATCAAGTTCCAGAATGGATAGATTCATATTCTTATTTTTATATATATTATTTATTATATTTGTGTTACTGACATAAAGTTTATTTTTTATTCTAATTGATATTTAATACCTGTAAATTTCCTAGAGCCTGTGAAAATTGAAGTGGTAGATTAACTGCACACATCAATTGAGCACACTAAGGGCTAGGTGAAGACAGAATGAGGTCATTTATGATTCAGCCTGTGGTGGGAGTCCAGTTCTTGGTTTAGCATATTTTGATTTAGATTTTTCAATTTAGTTATTGAACTTAACTCCTGAACTTAAATAAGTTAGCTATCCCCATGTATATTTTGTGTGCATGTTGAATTTAAATAACTTAGATAGCAAGAGTAAATATGATTCTTGTGTGTCTATGTCTCTGTATCTGTGTATCTGTGTGTATGCATGTGTATGTATATCTGTGTGCATGCCTATGTTCTTTTATTCTTTCAGTCTTAGATGCAAAGTGTTCAGAATTTCAGGGAATGAATGTATTTCTTTTAAACATTTGTTTACAGATATGTCGATATACAATTGAGAATGCTGGGATTGTATTACAAGTTGATAATGCTCGACTAGCTGCTGACGATTTCAAACTTAAGTAAGTAGAACAATTTTACTCAGGAAAGGAAAAGACATGTGTCCAACCTACGACCTATTCAGTTTTTTAAATCATACTTGATTATAAATCCATCTGCATTCTTTAAATGATGACTATAAATGAAAATGAGCTGTGGTGGTGCAGTGCAGGCTAACTCACTGCCCACTGCCAGGAGTTTGATCCTGACCAGCTGAAGGTTGACTCAGCCTTCCATTCTTCTCAAGGTCGGTAAAATGAGGGCCCAGATTGTTGGGGGCCATATGCTGACTCTGCAAACCGGTCAGAGAGGGCTGTAAAGCACTATGAAGCAGTATATAAGTCTATTGCTATTGCTAAAATGCCATTCTTCTATCAACTTTAAAGGTATGAAAATGAGTTGTTCCTACACCAAAGTGTGGAG
Source organism: Protobothrops mucrosquamatus (assembly GCF_001527695.2). Lineage (NCBI taxonomy): Eukaryota > Metazoa > Chordata > Lepidosauria > Squamata > Viperidae > Protobothrops > Protobothrops mucrosquamatus. Next base: position 4,608,672 of record NW_015386388.1, on the reverse strand, counting down.
AATGATATCAATGGTTTACGCAGAGTCTTGGATGATTTAGCCTTGAATAAAGCAGATCTAGAGTTGCAGGTTGAGAGCCTGACTGAGGAACTTGTCTACCTGAAGAAGAACCATGAAGAGGTGGGAGAAAGGTTTTTCTAAAGCTTCTGGGAGATATTTTATTGGGGATATATTCCTGACACTGGTGATAGCTGGTGTTAGATTTTAAGTCTAACATGAACACTTCCCTTTTGTTGAAAAGGAACAGAATTTTGTTTATTTCCAAATGTCACTTTCCAGATCTTCCTGCTCATGCAGATGAATTTCTGTCCCCAGCTCTTATCCCAATGATAGGGAGTGATCTCTGGCAACCGGGTTTTGGGGAGAAAGCAGGGAAGTTTTGGTACTGAGTAGAATTTAGTTACAATTCCCCACAAATAATTCTTTTTTTATAGCACTATTTCAACACACTGAAACAATGGTTAAATGCATATGCCTGAGAAAGCTCAAATGCTCAGCACTTTTGCTGCAGCTGCACACACTTGATGCAGGTTTTCAGGTTTCTGTCTCATGGAGAAGCGAATGCCCTGTGTCCAGGATTTTTCCAAACCTGGAAACGAATCTGCCACTGGCAACACTGCACCCTTGGTAGCAAATGGCACTCACCTCTTGAATTTGGAGAGAAGGGGAAAAGGGGGGAAAGGACTTTTACTAGGCAAGGTGCAAAGTAGATTAATGGCAGACAATAAACAGATATTAGTTTTAAGTGTTTATTTAAGAAGACAGTGTACGAAGACATAAAGTGTGTTAATTGTCTTTGCTTCTAAATATGTTCTCAGGGGTTTTCCATGCCAAATGTTGATGCTTTGAAAACTCCTAGTTGTTGAAAAACTACAACCACAATAGAGTGTGCAGATACTAATGTGTTGCTTTGAAATAGTAAATGTATACACTGCTAACCATGGACAAAATGAACTGTAGGGGATTCTCATTCTAACCTCTTCTCCCCTTTCTAAAAAGCAATGAAAATTCTCTACTCCAGCTATGCCTGCCATCTAGTGGCTAAATGAAAACATTTTAAAGGAAAATATTTGTAGCAGAGTAGAAATGAGGGTCCTTGGTGCTCTCTAAGCTTTGTTGTTTTCTTGCAGACATTTCATTATGCAAACTAGGTAACATCATACTGACTAGTTTGTGTAAAGAAATGTCTGCAAGTAAACATCCAAGTCCAGAGAGCACCAAGAACCCCTGAAAACGTTGCTTTGGTTTCCCTCTATAAATCTGCCCTTTCTTTATTCAGAGCTTCTACACTCCCTCTCTAGTTATATCACTTAGAAAGAATAGTGGTGGGGAACCCATGATCTTCCAGATATTACAACAGAATTCAGTCGCAGCTTAGACAGACAGACAGACAGACAGACAGACAGACAGACAGACAGACAGACAGATAGATAGATAGATAGATAGATAGATAGATAGATAGATAGATAGATAGAGATCCTCAAATAAAACCAATGCCTCTTTAGGAATGAATCTTCAAATTCAGTAAAAGTAGAGTTGAATTTTTTACAGGACGGATAGATAAAACTGTAATTCAGGATCAAAATATTTTCCCTGGTTAAACTATTTTCTTAAAACTGCCGACAGTTCACTGAGAGTATAAAAAAAGAATTCAGTGAAAAACTGAATTGCAAAGCAAAATTCTCCAGTAGTTTCTGCCCATTCCATAATAAATGAGGATTCATTTATCATACTCCAGATCCCTTCAACAACAGTGTCACACTGGACCTCAGTGCCTCAGCCCTTCTAGGCCTATTGCTCTGAACCCTGGAAGGCCAGCTATGTTTTAGGAATCTGGTTCTTTCAGTAGGATCTGGTCCATGGTAATTTGTGAACCCATATAAACTATGTGATATTTTTTTACATTTCCTTTTGATTTTATTTATTTATTTAGGACTGTTTTTAAATTTAGAATCTTGTCTTAGATCATAACGATTTGGTAGCTTACTAACTGAATAAATAAAAAAACCCATAATCATTTAAAAGGGTTTTGCTAAACCTAACGTGGCAATTGCCTCAGACAGCAGATGCCAAAAGGTAGCAGTTGTTATTTCCCTCTGTGGCAGGATGTAGCTACATGTGGCACACTGCTAGTACTCTCTAAATTGTTGTTCTTCCATTAGATGCTAGATATCACCCATAGGAAGGAAGATTCATCTAGGAATGTTTTTCTATATATAAAATGGGAAATATGCATCAGAATAAAAATAGCATTAGAACTATCCAGAATACAACATCTCCTTTGTTGTCCATCAATTCCATCATATAATTGTCACAATGTGACACATCTACTTATTAAAAATTCCCCACACTTCTCCACCACAGGAATTGATGAGTTTCCGAGGAGTGGCCAGTGGTGATGTCACTGTGGAAATGGATGCTGCTCCTGGAGTTGATTTGACTAAACTTCTGAATGACATGAGATCCCAATACGAAGAACTTGCAGACAAAAACCGGAGAGAAGCAGAAGAACAGTTCAACAAACAGGCAAGAGCCATCCACTTGAATGTCAAACATGGGAAATGTTCTATCTATCCCACTAAATATTGTTCTCTGACTTCCTTAGGTTGGAGCATTGAGGCAACAGATATCTGCCAACGTGGACCAATTGAGTTCAGGCAAAAGTGAAATTACTGAACTGAGGCGGACCATGCAAGGCTTGGAACTGGAGCTTCAGGCTCAGATGGCTATGGTAAATGTACTTCCATACCAGCTTGATTTCTTTTTCATGGAAACATTGGAGTGGTACAACTTCCCTGCCTAACCTACAGCCTGGTAGTCCATCTTTCCCCTCAGTTTTCTGGAATTAACCAGAGTTGATTAGCTTAATCAACTACCTGTGGATTATATCCACTTATCTGGAACTAAATCACACTGAAATTAATAAGATTTATTTCCATGTTAACATGAGATTACAGCTTTGTCCTGGTAAATGTCCTTCCAACTGACAAATTATAGATAAGGATATTTTGCATGATTCATTTGAAAGGATGTATACCAATCAAATTTTACTCCAGCCAGAGGCCAGCACACTTAAAAACAAATAAACAGACGAACAAAACATCAGAGTCCTGATGACATATATACCTATAAATTAAATTTTATTATGATTAATTAAGAATGTAAGTGATAGTCTTAAAGTTCATGCCAAAGAAGTCGTCATCCACTGTGTTCAAAAAGCTAGCAAGCAAAATTTGGAGATGAAATATAAAGTATATAAAGTAGTAATTCCAATTGGCCAAAATAAAAGTTATATAAAATATGTCCTAGTGGTAGAGTTACTAAAGAAAGAAAAATTAGCTTGAAAGTGCAATAGAACATGAATGATTCTTTCAACCACTCACCTACCACATAGAATCATAAGTCATAATATTATTTTAAATATTGACTTGCAATCCAGACCTTTCTTCCAATTGTTTATTTCAGTAATTGATGCTTTATTTTTCCTCTGCCTGTCTCTCAACAGAAACAATCTCTTGAAGGCACTTTAGCAGAAACAGAACGAAATTACTGTGATCAGCTTGGCCAAATACAGGTTCAGATCAGTAGTTTCGAAGAACAACTCCTGCAGATCCGGTCAGATATGGAAAACCAAAACGCCGAATATCAGCAACTGTTAGGAATAAAGACACGTCTGGAAAAGGAGATTGAGACCTACCACCGCCTATTGGATGGAGAAGGGGGGTAAGGAATTTGCAGCATATGTAATTGAAAAAAATACATTCTTACATAGAGTAAAATGTGTGATAGCATCCGGAAAACACATTTATTACGACATTTGATCTCACTATATATAAATACCAGCCCCACCATCTGATTAGTTCCAGAACAAATTCGAAGCTTTGAGCCTGTAGTATGTTCCACGTGACAATTTACATGGTACACATGAATCACTTCTATTTTCTGTAGGAGAAACCCTTTCCAAAATAACTGAAACATGAATAATAAGATGATGATTTATTAGATTTAATATACCCACTCATTCTAATGGACTCTGGATGGCTTACAAAATATAATACTAAATTAAAACAATTAAAACATAAAACAAGGCAGCTCAGACCAAAGAAAACCATTTAAACAAAGCACAACACCCCCACTCCAGACCCAAACATTAACCCTAAGCAGAGACCAATCAGACTATTATAACAGAAAAAGCATGTTTCTTGGGTCCCATAAGATGACAACATTTAATAAATGGGACTTGGAGAGCACCTATTCTGTTCAAATATACTGAATGTACTGGTATAATAATTACTCTCAAAATTTGATCATAGTAATGTTATTCCTATCTTTAACTACATGCTGAAAAGCCAAACATAGCATATATAAGAAATCCTACCCTACAGGGGTTATACTTCATCCATCATCATAAAACTGCACTTGCACATTTTAAACACATACAAATCGACCCATTCTGATAGAGAGAGAAGTTCCCTGAGGATGGGCTCCAGCGTGGGTCCGAAAGCTCAGAAGACTAAACCTCTGATCCTGGTGACGAACCCAGATTGGATCCTGCCACATTATCCTGGGACGTGTATATTTTGACTTCATTTGTGACAAATCCATCCCTTCGCTACCTCAGAAGATTAGCTGTTTGTTCTGAGCTGTTGACACGGTTGGAACAAATGCTCCATGGTATAACTTTGCTGTGATTCCCTCTACCCAATTCATACTTTTTTTCCATAGAGGGGAAGCATAGACTGGCTGACCATACCAAGATTCCCACCTCCCATTTTCCCTGATGATCTCAAAAGAGTCTCTCTCCCAAAGTTAGTCCCAGGCCTTCCATGATCGGGCAGCTCCAGATCACCTTTTCCCTCTTGCATCTAATCTCAGCTCATAAGTGCCCTAACAATATAATTATCCTACTATGTCCCTATAGCATGTTCCCAATCCATACATGAGCAGGCTTAGTTGTACTGTCAATCTTAGCTGTCTGATGCTAAAGAAATATTTTCCCTGTTCTTCCAACACCATCCAAAGCTCAAGATATAGAAAATCTATTAGGCTTTGTCACCTTAGACAGAAGCAGTAATTAAACTGATTTAAAACAGATGCAATAAGGGCAGAACAGGGATCAGCAATAGGGACAGTCAATGTCAAGCTGATAAGAATTTTCTAGCAATTCAAGATAGGTGGAGAAAAGATAATTGATGAGAATGAATGAGCTTGGAAGAAATGCCAGCACTGTGATATCTACATTTGGAAGTTGACAATGATGAGGATCACACGGGGGAAGAACAAGATTTTTATAAAGCCCAATGCTTTGCAAGAAAGAGAAAGAGCTGTATATTTACAAAAAATAAATTCTTTCTTTACAGAGGATATTCAACAACTGTCTACAGTTCAGGACCTCCCGTGAAAGGTAATGCATGTATTTCTATAAAATCTTTTTTGCAGTACTGACTTCCTGCTATTTTTTTTCATATTAACACTATACTGCCTCTCCTATGCCCAAATACCTTGCAGTATTTTTGCAATTTCCCCTTTCATCTTGATGTTTCCTATTCCAGATCTGTTTTGAATGGAGGCTCTCACACAGGTGGACCTAGGTCCTTTCCCCTCCCCCCAAAGGCATAGTCTCTGGGTGAAGCTAGGTGTGTTGGAGACCATGGCTGCAAGGAAGCTGGGCATACAGGGGTAACCCCTTTGCTTGCATGACCATGTCATTTAGAAGACCCTAACCTATCCCAGGGAAAAACAATAATTATCAAATTCATACATATTATACTTCTGCCTCTCATCATTACCAAATAATAGATGCTTCTCTGTTGAGTATTGAAGCTATGTGTAAAGGAATATGGTACAGAGTTAGCAATGGACATACTAAGGGACTAAACAAGCCACCAAGGGGGTATTAGTAAAATAGAGTATACAATCCTGAGAAGAGGGAAAGCATGAAAAGAAATTCAAAACAACCCTGGCTTGATTTTGTTTAGTATAAGATGGGAAGAGAGGAACTAGAACTGGCTTTCAACTCTGGTACTGTATCTTATTAAAATAAAGAGCATTAACTTTACTTTGCCTCTTTCCTGATCTGCTCACTTTGAAAAATGGTATAATACCATATACTTGAGACTTATGAAAAGACTGCAGATTTGCCCATATTAATGAGTTTGGTTTTAGATACTTTAACTACTCATCCTTATTATTAATGCAATACCAAAACTTATTTTTTTAGTATTGAATTAAATATTGGCTGAATTACCACATGACACTGAGTCGTTGTTCTTTTTAACTATATCTTGTGGAACAGGATATATTGACCAGATTCACACATAACAGTAATCAAAAATATAAATATATATATTATATCTTAATGTTTGAACCTAGCAAAAGCAGAAGTATCCAATTCAAACCAGACATGGAGTTTTTTTTTAATAGAGTGTAACACATATCCTTGCCTGCATTTTTCTGCAGCTATTTTTCTCCCCAGTGGACTTATTTACACTAACAGAAAAAAGTGGTGGAGAAATTTTTTTTTTTAATATTGGAGCCAGTAACTATGACTAATAGTTGTTGATAACTGCTATGACAGCCTTATTCTTTCATTCCTCCACAGTTTCAAGTGGAACTGGCAACCCAGGTCTTATTCACCTTAATGAGTCTGCTAATTATCACATATTGTTAGGAGAATTAACCTCTGATATTTGATAATGGTCTATATCTGTAGACTGTAAAATGAATATGAAAAAAAATAAAAGCATGTCATTGTCTAGAGCACCCATATGATTATTTCTGATCAGTTTGCTTCCAAGTCCAATTCAAGGTGTTTTAACCTTTAAAGCCCTACATGATATGGGACTCCCTCTCCTTGCTTCTATCAACCCACCCCTTTAGATCTTACAGAGAAGGAATGCTGTGGGTACCATCGGCTGCGATCTACATTTGGTGGGTCCCAGGACATGTGCCTTCTCTACCATGGCACCTGCCTTATACAACATCTCCCCTACCAAAAAAAAAATAGATTGGCCCCACCTCTTTTGATATTCCAAAAGGCCCACAGTACAGCTATGTGACCATACCTGGAGCTTCCCACAGAACTGGAGATTGTCTGGAGACCTCCATTGTTGGGACTATTTTCCATTCTCTCTTCATCTATGGATTTTATTTTTTGTTTTTATGATATTTATTACTATGGCTTTTATATTTGTTTTTGCTGCTTTTATATTTTCTGTTTTTATCCACTGTTGCCCACTGCCCAGAATTGCCTTTGGTGAGATATGTGGCTATATAAATTTAATAAAGAAATAAATAACATTGTGCTGTATGTATTTTATTTCAGAGTCAACAAAAACCAGAATGGTTAAGACAATCGTAGAGGAAATGGTCGATGGCAGAGTTGTTTCTTCCCAAGTCAAATCAGTCGAAGAGAAGCCATCTAAATAAATACCAGTAAACTGCAAAAATAACTTTCCATTTTATAAACTTTCTAACACAGAAGTAAGAAAGAGCTTCTTCAAGAGCTAGATGTAGAAATTATTCTTTTTTTTAAAAAGCAATAAGTTTTTTCTTTAAAATTTTCTAATTTCTATCTTCTTTTCTTTATGCAAGTTTCTGAAGTACACCTCAAACTGTGTTTTCTTTTAGCTTGAGTAGTTTAATAAACTTTTCCACTATTTGCAAATTATAAAAGTGTTGTTGTGATCATTATCAATAATCTCCATTGAAGTCTAAAAACATGTTCCATTTACAGTATTTTAAAATGGCTTCTTTTGATAAATATAGTGATGCTCTACATTTTAGGCCTTCCTATGAAAAAATAGCTTTTTGCTACAGCAATTAAATTGCATATAATGTGCAGAAGATATTTGGGGGGATTTTGATACAAGAAGTGTTATATAGTAAAGACTTTTACTTTACAAAAGATATATATAATTTTTTCAAGACAATAATTTGAGGAGCCATCTCTCTTCCCCTCCACCCCAAAATGGACAAAGTGAATCAAAAGTGGACAAAGTCAGCAAACAGACTCTATTTTACTTAATGTATATTAACTGAGCATTAATTAAATTGAGTTGACATTATTATTCCCCATATATCACCTCCTATCATTAGTGGCAACTTTTAGATGTACCTCTATTGTAGGAAGTGGCATGCCCTAACTTTTGCTTATGCAATCAAGTATGTGTTCAATAATAGTGATATGTGATGTGCGATCTCAAGCTCAATTAGCTTGTCTTTTTGTAGAAGAGAGAAGCAACCAGAGACTCTGTAACAAGATCAAACAATGCCATTTAGGTCATTGTTGCATATCTTGCCATATGACATAATAATCTGCTATCTTCCACATGTAGTGATAATCTTCAGAGAATCCCATTCAAAAACTTGCCATACATTTTTCCACATGGATTAAGATTCAAGTTATTGCAATTGCTAGCATGAAACATGGGCCTTACCTACTGTAAGACCTTACCTACTGTATTTATGTAAATGTGAAAACATTAATAAAAGAATAACACAAAGGCAGCAATTGAATGAAATAAAATTCTACATTCATTTATCTCCAGATTACAGGAGTGAGTGGCTCATAACATTCTCATGTCCAAGTCCTGCTGAAAAAGTCAGCTTTTGGTGGCTTTTCTGAAACCCAGAACGTCCAGATATCAGGGGAATGCTATTCAAAGAAAGGGGACAGCAATTGGGAGAAAAAACCCTGCCTCTGAAGCCCCTGAAATTAACAATGTCTAAATCGTGGGTGTCCAACCTTTTGGCTTGCCTATGCCGTAACGAGTAAAGAGGAATTGTCTTGGGTTACATATAAAATGGGAATGGGAGGGATTAGTATGGTGGTTCAGCAGTTAAAGATGATGAGCTTGCCAGTTGGAAAGCTGACAGTCCAGGTTTGAGACCCCAGGGCCACACAATAGAGTGAGCTCCCATTCCTTGCCCCATCTTCTGCCCACCTAGCAGTTTGAAAGCATGTAAATGCGAGTAGATAAACAGGCACCACTTTAATGGGAAGGTAATAGTGTTCTCTGCACCTTGGTGTATAGTCACACTGGCCACATGACCACGGAAATGTCTTCAGACAACGATGGCTCCTTCGGCTAAAAAACGGAGCACTGCCCCCTAGAGTCAGAAATGACTGGACGAGGAAAACCTTTATCTTTATATATAAATATATATGATATAGTTAATGTATGTACATCACATAATAATGGTAAAAGTTTTGATCTTACAAGCTGTCCAGGACCATACGCAGGACCATATGCAGCCTGCAATCTGTAAGTTGGCCACACCTGGTCTAAGTGGAGGGCCATGAAGTGAGCCTACAGAGTAGAACTAATTAGGATAAGGCAGTCCCTAAGAAACCCAAACCCTGTGTAAGGAATAGCTTTAAAAGGCACAACCAGCACCACAACGAGTCATGGAACTCTCAAAGTAGCATCACATGGACAGACTGAAATGTGCATCGCTATATGAGCTGCCACTTTCTGGACCAGCTGTACTTTCAGGATAGTTTTAAAATGTCAGCTGCACATGAAGCGTCTTGCACCAGTCCAGGCACAAGGTGACTAAACCAATGAAACTAAGAGAAGGGTGTGTCATTCCAAGAAGGGTTGAAACTGTTGCACCACATTGACAGGCATCATCGAAAACTACATTCAAATATGCAACAGAATTGTGTTAGAGACCTGTAAATGATATTCTTCACTACTCTAGTAAATACCAATATGCCCATGCTAACTGCTATCACATCAACAACAACAAATTATCTCTAATGTGAAATAGTATCTATATAAGAGTAACAGTCTAGCAAAACCATGTAGCTTTTTACACTACATGACATTAATGTAAGAGTAACAGTCTAGCAAAGCCATTAGCTTTTTACTAATATATGGCATTAATGTAACTGCTCAGTTCAGTAATAGACATGGAACAAAAATATTTCATCAGCAAACCTACACATTCTTAACATAGAACTCCAGAAAATTTCATTTTGAATACATAAATAAATAAAATTATATTGTCAAAACTTGGTAATCAATTAAAATTCTGACCTTCCAATAGTAGCCGTTATAGCACAACTCTAGCACAGGAAGAAAAATCAATAACTGTTCCAAATTTATTGGGCTCTTCAAAAGATCCCAAGAAAACACACTTGAAACATGATTTGGTGGCACTGGGAACAACATTCACAGAGCAAGATTGGTATATTCTGAAGAAATACCTTGTTGTTTGTTCATGTAGATATAGTTACTTAAAATGATTTGCTCTCCAGAAAAAAGTAAGTCTGAATTAATATTTTTGAACAACATACTTTAAAGAAGTATAGTTTGCAAATTTGAAGTAATGATTAAAGGGCCAATTATCCTGCAATATGTTTAATTTGTTTTTGCCCATTCAAACAAAACAAATATATATCTTGAAAACAAATTTACCATACAATTTAAAAATCAGAAGACTGGAAAAATATAACATGAATGCCTTGCTTGCTTCCTAGTTTCATCTATTTTTGCTTGTCTATATTTTAGCTCCCTCAAATTCTCTCACAGCTAGCAATTGTTGCAACACTCACAGAGAAAGAGAAGTAGATTTATGTAATTAATTATGAACATGCTGCCTACTCATCAGATTCTAGATAATCTCAGTGTTCCTAAAATATGAGTGAACAGTACAAAAATGAGTTTGACATCCATATATTAATCTGTAATCTATTTAACAATTATTGTCAAATAGATCAAGCAAAGCATCAAGCAATGAGAAGTTTATGACATCTGGATATGTGTTATTAGAGTAGATGAAGACAAACTCATACTATAGCAGTAGAAATGGAATGTCCATGGTACTGGGTAGTGTTTCTCGATCTCGACAATTTTAAAATGTGTTGATTGGCTGCGAGTTGAAGTCCACTCATCTAAAGTTCCTGGGACTGAGAAACATCGACACAGAGTGATCACTTTCTAATTTTGTATGGACTGAAAACCAGCCTGAATAAGAGCATACTCTATTTTCTGTACGTATTATTAATTCTGCTCCAATCACAGATAAAGTCCTTTTCAAATTTATCATTGAATTATCATAGCATTTCTGCAGCAAATATTAATTTAACTACCAAATTTTTCTAGCTGTCACATTGCCTTCTACAGAGTAAAATGGGTGCCTGGGATAGGAAATTGAATTTTCTCTTCCCAACAATATCTTCCCTGTCTCTGTTGTTAGAATTCTAATGAGAGGAAATGACATTAGGAAAGAGATTAGGATTTTTACATGTATGTTACATTATTAAAATGCCCACCCTCCATATACTGGAAAACAGAAGCAGTTTAAAATAAGCAGATCACTTACTGCAACCACAAGGAATTTAAACTTCTGAACCCATGTCTTGCATTGAAGCAAGGAAATTCTGCAAAACTTCATAAAAAAGAACTCTTAAATGCAAAAAAAAAAAAAAAGACAAATTCTGGGAAAAGTTACATCTGTCTTCAAATAAAATTCAGGAAATTCGGATATGACTAATTTGTAAGGCAATGAAATGCTGGATGGCAGTACAAAGATTATAGAAGAAAGAGCTATAGGTAACCCTACATTCATTAACTTAATTTGTTGATTTAAAGTTCACTAAAGGATCCTGTCCCACAATAAACCTTGAAAAAAAGTCAAAAGCCCAGGAAGGCAGCATGCATTTGAAATGGAGTTGGGAGCAACTAGTAACTTAAATTTTCATTGAACCTGTGAGATAAACCATAAGCAATTGAACTCATTTCTGGAAAAACAGGCAAATGTAGCCTTGTATAAATTATTTGCTCACCTAATTAAAAATATTTTGGTGCCAAAAAGTTCAGTTAATTTTGCCATATTACAAGTTCTGAGGAATGATTTGCAATTTCAGTAGCATGTATGTTTTAATGTGCCAATACTGCTCCCTAGTGAATTTACAGAAATGTAATAGTTGAAATTCTCCTCCCTTGCTCTAGGCTTTTTCTCACAGTACAGCCATCCACTTTAAAGAATTATGTTCTGGCTAGATGCCAAGCATTCAGCTTAATCTATAATGATTAAAGTATTATACCATCAACACATAAGTTGAACATGGCTTACCTGCTCTTATCAAACAACCCTGCAAATAAAGTTCCAGGTATCTTGGATTACTATTAAACTCTCTCTGTGAGAGTATACACACACACACACACACACACACACACACACACATTTATGAGTGCTGAATTCAAAGAAGAAAAACAATCTGGTATAGATGGCATAGACTATAATTCAATTCAATATATATTTATTAATGTGAATTTACAGTTGTCCAGACTTTTTTTTCTTGACCCAAAAGCAATTCTATTGTAGTGGACTCAACTGATTCAAGATGTTCCCTCCAAAAGTCACCCTTGCCCTGAATAAAAAAAAATGTGAAGTTCTGTAATGTTACAGTGATGCTACTCAGAAACATGTTGGCCCTAACCATAGTATTGGCATGCTTATAAATGTAAATAAGTTTATATCCTGTATATTATGCTCTAGTGCACAGGTGTCAAACTCGCCACGTCACGTATTGTGACTTTTTTTTGCATTGCCAGAGCTGGGGTGGGCACGGCCTCCATATGATGCAACCAGCCCACAGGCTGGCAGTTTGACACCCCTGCTTTCTTCTCCTTCTCTTTCTTCTTCTCCTCCTCCTCTTGCTCTTCCTATTTTTCTTCTTCTTCCTTTTCTTCTTCTGACAATACATTCTTTAATTTAAAAATTATGAACTAGATTCTTTAATCATTCTTCTCATTCGACATTTTTTCTTTTCATAGCTGTGGTTGAATACATAGAAAAGGGTGCAGACTGATATACTTAAAATTAAGAGATCCTTGCTGGAGACAGATGCTGGAAATAGGAAAAAGGAAAGGGGCTTATTACAGCCTTCATTTTAAACAAGAAATAATTTTTGGATTCAGTTAACTGCTACCTGTATATTAAAGAAACTTATTAAGGAACTATTTCACTTAATTAACATTTCCATATATGCCATGTTTTACAAATATTCTTTACTTCACAGAATATTCCCATATAAAATGTGACACCCTATATTAAATAAAACAAAGGAGTTTTAACTCAAATGTGTTATATGTAAATCTAGGGAAATATATTATTTCAGTGCATAGAAACATATTTATTTTGGAAGATTGGTTCTGTCTACAGAACTCCCCCAAATGTTTTGGGATTCCCAACTGTGATTCCTCTCAGTTTCTGGAATTCTGACCTGGCACTTCAAGATACTAACCTGTGAGCATCTCAGGTTTCTCTACCTGTTTATGGTGCCATAATGAACATATATGTCTTCAACAGCTTGAGACACAAGGTAAGCAAAATGCATAGTCTATATTAGTTTCACAGATTCCAATCAGCTATGTAGATTGGGTGGGAAACTATCGCAGGGCTTGTGCCAACTCAGAGGAAGATTAGAATTGCTTGAGGTAGAAGATTGTGAGAAGCAGCTACTGAAGCAGAAAACAGGATTTCTATTCTCTTGAGGAAAGCCTTTCGGCCTGATTTCATCTGTCTGCAAAGAGTTTTTTTCTGATTCAGGTTGATCCACCACCCAATCTTGGGGAACAATTGGCTGCAGAAAGTGCAAACTCAGGTGACAGCAAAGTAGAGAACAGAGTATCAGAGAAACAGAACATCATGTTTATGAGTAATGTTCTGCTCATTTAAGTGAGCAGAAAAAAATTGGCTACCTGATAATTGAGCCTTGAGGGGGGCTCTGGAATTCAAGTCTTAAACTGCCTTCAATCACTGACTCCTGGAGCAACATCTGCGTACTAGGTCTATTTGTTGCTCATTCTTCACTCTCCACCTGTTATTCTTATGAATTCACTATTTCATCTGTGACTTCACCTGAAGTCTGTTTCTAACTGCTTTTACTCTAATTTAGCACAACTGCTATTTTAGGCTTGGTTTCTGCTAAACCGGTCAACCTTCATCTTAAGCAGGACTTGGCATATTCTGGATTCTTGAAGGGCAACCTTCAATTCAACCTTCTACCCCACTTAACAAACATTCTGAAAAAAAAAGGTTTAGAAGTGATGCCAAACTAAAAAGGACCTCAGTCTTGCAAAGCTTTCCAATTTCCCCTCCCCCGCCCCCAAAAAAATAGAAACAGACACTTTCATTTTAAAGGTTTCTACTTCTTGTTTAAAGTTCCAGTGAAGTATATTACCCCAAAGATACAAAGACAATGAAAATGCTGTAACATTTCATGTCTGTGCAAAATGTTATTCCAGCAGCAGAGAGATAACATAAATTGCCAATTGATGCAATGACTTAGGCAAAACAGAATACAGTCTTCTCCTGTGGTCCCATGAGGGCATGACTTTGACGAAACGGAGTGCCTGGGGGGAAATGTGCCAACCCATGAAATTTCAAAGTGAGGTACCATACATATTACATATCTGAACTACCAGTCAGGCCTTTACCCTATTGATCTCAGAGGAGCAAATTCTCAATGAGAAAATGTGACTGTAAGGCAAACACTGATGTCCTCTATTCTTCCCATTATTCCACTGTGTGAATGAGAAAAGCTCAGAGGGTAATATGATAAATTAATGTTACCTGAAGATTTGCTCTGGGAATAGGAAGAGTAATGCCTGGGGTCTAATAGAAGATGAGGGAAAGAATTACTCACAACTGCAATATCATAATGAATTTTTGACTTTGTTCCTCCCTACTCCACCCTCAGCATAACAAACACCCTTGGGGCACTAAACTGCAAATGGACATAGGTTGAATCAAATGCTAATGGGGTGGGGGGGGGGGAGGAAGAGAAAACCAGTTGTAGCTTACATCTGCTGAGCAAACAAAAAAAAAATTTCGCCAGAAGTAGGAGGAATTTCAGAAGCAACACCCTAATAATCCTATAAAAGGCAGATGAAAAGTGCCCTGTTAGCATACTCTCTGCCTGCCCTTTGATTCTGCCTGTTATATCTGAGCGGTAGCATCTCACTGAACTGCAATGTCTCTTCGAATGTCTACTGCATCTAGGAAAATTTCTTCCTATGAAGGAGGTGCCAAGATGTCAGGCATTGGTGGAGGAAGTCTGTATGGCTTTGGTGGGGGATCTATGGCAGGGTTAGGCAGTAGCTATGGAGGGGCTATGTGCAGTGGTTTTGGTGGATCTGGATTTGGTGGTGGTATTGGCTTTGGCAGTGCCTCTATGGCAGGTGGTGGTTATGGAGCAAACTATCGCTCCAGCTCATCGGTTTCCATGAGTGGGGCCTATGGAGCTGGTGATAGTGTCTTTTTGGCTGGTGCTGAAAAGGAAACCATGCAGAATTTAAATAGCCGCCTGGCAAACTACCTGGAAAAGGTGCGTTCCCTGGAGGAGGCCAATGCTGAGCTTGAGCGTAAAATTCGCCACTGGTATGAGAAAAATGCACCTGGGGCACCTGGAGTAACTCGTGATTACAGCAAGTATCATCGCATTATTGATGAACTCCGCAACCAGGTAAGAAAACAAACATTCTCTCAAATTCTGTCTAACATTCTCATGCAACTGACAGTTTCTCTAATTTCTATAAAAGTACAAAATAAGTTTCTATCTTAGCCTATACTGCAATGAATGACTCCTTTATCAAGTGCTTAATGTGTTTAATAAAGATGTTCAAAAATATTTAGCATAAATGGGAATTTTCAGTTCAGAAAAAAATACATATTTTAATAGAACTATTTAATAAAAGTAGAGTGTCTAAAGCACTCTGCTTAACTAGGTTGGGTGGTCCAATTGATTAGAACCCCAAATGAAGCTCATGTTAAACTGTTGATGTTTCATACACATGAATTTAAAGGAAGCACTGTAATTTAAACAGAATTTATCACTGTAATTTAAACAGAATTGATCATATTTTCATAAATGTATACATGTAAAAATCTGGTTTAAAAACAAACTTAGTTACCTATCTGTATACTTCATATCTGAAGAAGGAAAAGGTCTAAAACAATATATTGACCACAGTAATTTGGAAAAAATAAGATACAATTCCATATTCATTTAGCTGTTGATAAGTCTGGTAGATTGTTTATATCCTCAGCAAATAAATAAAATTGCACTTGAGGATATTATTTTCTCTACTAGCAATCCCTTATTATATAAAATATTACTAAAAATAACTAAGCAGTATTTTCTACCAGCACATGCACTTATTATTGATTTTCAATAAATGCTGTTCTTTTTAGATTCTGAGCATGACCGTTGAGAATGCTAATGTAGTCTTACAGATTGACAATGCCAGACTTGCTGCTGATGATTTCCGAATGAAGTAAGTTAAATACATTTTTCAGTTTTGAAACTCCTGAAGGATACAGTTCTTTGCACCTTATCACATCTTCCAGAAATACTAGGGTCATTAAGAGCATAAAGACAAGTGTAACATGTAAAACTCTCTCTACAACTTTAATGTTATCTTGCAGTAGGAGTTAGATCTGAGTTTAAGTTATAATTAGAAAAGATCCATTGAAATTAATTAGACTTCATTTAGCAGAACCTTTTTCCAAGTCAATTTAAGTATGGTATCATATTTGTATGTCTTCATTTGGTAGCCATTAGGTTCTGCAAAATTGGTAATCTTCAGTTATGTACAAATATAAGAAGGCATATAAAGGTATCGTATCATGTCTAGTATTCAGCTATGTACCATCATTATATTAACTGTATTAGCACAATTGTTATTTAAAAAAAAGATTCAGTGCAAAGATTCATGGTTGTATATATACTAAATACTATACTCAGTATATATACTGAGAAGTCTTACTTCTCAGTTTCACATCCAGACCTTTACCAAATCTGACCATGTATCAACTATAATAACTTGAACAAATCCTAGTAAGTCATACAATCCAATTTCTAGAAGAGCACAATGTCCTTTCCTGATGATCATTCAACCTTGAAACCTTTGGAAATAACTTTTTTCAAGTTTGTAAGCAGCTATTCGGTTTCTAAGCTACTAAGTAATGGGATAGAATTAATTAAATCAATATGTGCCAATGTAATGACCCTCTATTCAGTCAGACATAATCTCTTGAATATGCTACATTTTATTCTCCATCGTTTTTTTTTTCATTTCACCTCCATATATCAACAATATATTCTTGTGCACTATCTACGTTGCTTGTGGGGGAAGATACCTATTTTTTATACTTCTGCAAATATTTATGTTCTCAGGAGCTTGATGATACTTTCTGTATGTACATATGTATAAACTTACATTTTGACCAAAGAATAATGCCATTAGGGTATATATTTTATGTTTAAAGCATTTACTACATCTAAAACTGAGGATCTCCTGAAGTTTGTGAGATGGGAAGCAGGGAAATATTACTCAAAATTGAGCTTGGGTTCTATAATAAACTAATTTATAGATATTCATAAAGAAAAAGTTTCCCCTTCCTTTCCCCTTCCTTTTGCTTTCAGCAATTTCCAATTAATAAGAGTGATATTTTAGGGTCACCAGAAGCTGAATTAGGATG
Source organism: Protobothrops mucrosquamatus (assembly GCF_001527695.2). Lineage (NCBI taxonomy): Eukaryota > Metazoa > Chordata > Lepidosauria > Squamata > Viperidae > Protobothrops > Protobothrops mucrosquamatus. Next base: position 4,591,173 of record NW_015386388.1, on the reverse strand, counting down.
CAGCAAAAAGAATATTTTCCTTCTGTGGATTTCCTTAAATTAACTTAAATTATGTTCTAAGTCAATACTTACAATTTACTAAGTGCTTTCTAGCTCTGCTTTTGTCTTTTCATTGCTAAATATAGCTATTGCTCAATTAATAAATTCATGTATTTTTCCCAGATTTGAAAATGAGCTCTTCCTTCGCCAAAGTGTTGAAGGAGACATCAATGGTCTGCGTAGAGTACTTGATGATCTCACCATGAATCGCTCTGACTTAGAAGCACAACTTGAAAGTTTCACAGAGGAGCTGGCATACCTTAAGAAGAATCATGAGGAGGTAAAGGACTTATTTGCTTTCCATCCTAATCCTAATCCTAATCCACAGAACCGACTGCATGGATTTCAAATGCAACAAAAAGGGAGTTTGAATTTTGTTGAGTTTCTTTATCAACATTCTAAACCAACCTTTTTTTAGTTTATAGTTGTAAGATTCCAGATATAAGACTAATCTTCAAACTCTTTGCCAGTACTGGTTGGGAATTCTAGAAGTTTTAATCTAGGACATCCAGAGAATCCTAAATTGTAGACAATGTAGATAAGTTATAATTTAGTATAATATCTGAATTAAGACACCAGGAGTCTACAGAATATAGGATAGGGGTCTAGAGCTTCCATAGAATGTTCATTTGGGACAGGGAAAGACCCCAGTTTGAATTTTCATTTATCTATGACACTTACTTGATAACCATAGTAGATAACTTTCAGACAATCATCCTCCAACTGATCTCTCTAACTATTCAGCTTGAGTGATTCATCTAAAACCTCAACAAATTAAGAATATTTAAAAAGAATACTAGTCTTACATAATTTTTATCATTATTTTATCAATCAGAATGGTTTCTTTTAACCATTACATTTAGTAGCATTGATGAAAAGAGAGCAGTTCTTTCATTTTCTTTCAATTTTTAATCACATTTTATAACATTATGAAAAAGTCCACCTGAACAGAAAAAAGAATCTATATCTAACAAGGCAGCTGAATTTTCAGGACATAACATTATATCAAAATTAAGGAGGTTAGTTGTGTCATAATTTAATTAGTAGTGTACTTTCATCTGTTGCCTATGTGATATAAAATTATTTCCCAAGACAGATTGGGCTGGGCTTTGTAACTTGGATTGTAAATTCCTCCTAGTATCAATTAGCAGATCAGTATCTTATACCTAGATAAAGTTGGAATATTTAGGTTATTCCCAGATGAAAAGCTTAGTCATCATCATCATCAAAATCTGGCAAATGTACCCAGGTTAGTCCCCATAATTCTAACTTCAAAATTTCACAGGAATTTTTGATTGGAAGGATAAAGATGGGATGTATTGCTAATGATGTTACATCTTTGCTCAATGGGCCCATTCAAAGACAACTTCCCCTCACTGTTCCTGATCCTCTTATTTGTTACTGTGAACAAAATAACACCTTTTCAACCTAGGCAGTCAGTTGCTTGAAATGTACATTAGGTGGTTTACTTCATTCAAAGTAGGTTTGGCATGCAGAAACCCAAAGGGCAAAAATTAGCGTGAATTCCTGTAATAAGCATAGCATGAGAAGAGTATGAAATGTCCCAAGGCTGAAATGATTATGAGCTGAGGCATGTTACTAGGGGAAAAAGAAAGCCAGATTGACTGCAGTTCAAATAAAATAAAATAAAATAAAAAACAATACAGGTACTAAAAACCAGCATTGGTACTGATTATACCCTAAGTGAGATTGGGGATGGGCAGTGCCCCATACAAGTGCTGAAGCAAAGTAACAAGAAAAATTCCTATTGTAGAACAAATATAAATAACACTGAATGTACATTCCATTTTTGGAACACCCTACATTAATTTAGTAACCCCATACCTGATAGATGCTCCAAAGTCAGCCAGGAAGATTGGATCCATTCCAAAGCCCCAAGGCAAGCCTTAATGAGACATACATCATTTTCCATGTTGTCCTGGGGATCCTTCCAACAAATATATTAAGAATTTCTTATCAACATCTGGGAATGCCAATCTTTCACTTAGAGACACAGGAAAAGGTTCACTATAAAGTTATCTATCAAAGTCCAGTTGAGTTGGTTTATTCTGTTAGTGCTTATCCAGGAAGGAACTATGTTTGCCTGTTTTTGCTCTCCACCTAATAAAAAACTGTGAATTTCACCTACGCCTACAATAGATATAAGTCAACAGAAGGATCAACAGGGGTACTGTGGCTCTTACTATTCTCCATCTCTCACAGGACTGCTTTAAAATGGCTTCATTTCTATCTCTCAGGTAGATTTCAAAAAGCACCACGACCACATTTCACTGGTTCTAAAGTGTACAAGTAACCTGCTTCCAATTTTTATATTCAGGAAATGACACTACTGAGGAGCAGTTCTACAGGAGATGTCACAGTGGAAATGAATGCTGCTCCAGGAATAGACTTGACTAAGCTACTGAATGACATGAGAGCACAATATGAAGATCTTGCAGAACAAAACCGTAGAGAAGCGGAAGAACAATTCATCAGAATGGTAAGATGGTACCTTAATTATTATTTTTTTCAAGTCTCCTCCAATTGCACTAAAATGTCAGTTTGATAGCTCACAACAAAAATTAATGTATATGTTGAAATAGTTTTTAATATAATTCTTTAAAAAAGAAAATACTCTACTCACAAGAAAAGCCCCCTAAACCCCAGAGAATTCTGAACCCACTCTTGTGTTATAATCTGCCTATATTACACTACTCTTTTCAGAATTGCCTACTTTTGCTCTATATGTTGCTTACAAGTTATATTTTTATTGATCTGCCCCTCCTTCTAGAGCCAGCCACTGCAGCAACAGATCCACGATGATGCCGGTGCTGCAAGCTCAGCCAGGAATGAATTAATAGAACTCAAACGGAGTCTTCAATCCCTGGAAATTGAATTACAATCCCTTTTGGCAAAGGTTTGTGTTTGCTTCCTTTCTCTCAAAAACAGCAGAAGAAACATCTAGTTCCCTGGTCTGAAAGAGACTTACCCTTTGTTTTCATAAAACTCTGTTTACAAATTCCTAAGTTGAAGATTTGCAGGATTCTAGATGAAAATAAAGGCCCATGGATGCACTGATGTAAATTCCAAATTCAGACCTCAGATCACAGTTAGGATCCCCATAAATTGTAACAATCTGGATTTCCTTGCTGGATTAGAAAGAAATGACTTTACTGACCTGAGACTAGCAAGGAAACAATGACAATTAGCCCCTGTATTGTTTTTAATGGCTAGTAACTTCTGTAAATTTGTTTATAAGGCTGTATTATAGGCACAATATAAACTGTATTTATGTTTGTTGTGCCAAATTGAAAAAAAAAGAAACAAAAATCTGTATGTTATTAGCAATCCCAGAGTCATGAAATGTGCACAATTTGTATTGGAGGGTGGAAAAATAATACTGAGGGACTCATAACCAACCTTTAACCTGCTTATGTGTATTTCTCCAATTAACAGAAAGCATCTTTGGAAGGAACCTTGTCAGAAACTGAAGCGAGCTACAGCACTCAGCTTAGTCAGTTACAAATGCAAGTCAGCAGTCTGGAAGAACAACTGCAGCAGATCAGGGCTGAAACAGAGTGTCAGAATTCAGAGTATCAGCAATTGTTGGGCATTAAGACCCGACTGGAAATGGAAATAGAAACATACAGACGTCTGCTAGATGGGGAAAGGTGAGTAAACATTTTTCAAAACTGGATGAGGCAATAATTACATAGTGAATGGTGGTAGATTCAGGCTTAGGATATTTATTTACACAAATATCTGCCACTGCATTCATCTCTGCTTGTGGATTTCTCATGTTTTTTGTCACTGTGAGAAAGAATACATTGAGCTACATATGTTCCATACTGGATCTGACCAAAAGATTGTATTTTTAGACAGCTAGATAGAAGTTGGAGCTAATTCTTCCTTTGGATCCATCAGAGGAAAAGTATCTACCATGTGTTCAACCACAATGCCTCTTACTATCTATATGTTGATGAATTGGTAAGAAATGTAGGGAGAAGTGTGGTCAATCTGATTATATAGATCAGTCCTAGTGTGTAAGAAAGAGCATGCACTCTTCCAAATTCATTTTTTATCTTTTTAAAGTTCTTTTTACCAATTGTAGAACTGTATTTTTAGACATCAGAATCATGGAACATATTATGTATCAGAAACACATGCAAAACAAAATAATGCTTTTGTTTAAAAACATTAAAGCAAACTATCAAGGATCTCTTGAGGAGGTGTTTCTATTTTCTTATTTATTGATTACTCCTGCTAGTTATTCTCTAATTTTACCAAATAACAACTAAAACTCACATTAGTGCTCTCTGAGGAACATTAAAAAAGTAATATATACAACCCTCTCTAATATTATCTAGAAATTCATAGAGTATCCATAAATGATTAATTTACTATATTTCCTTTCTTTAAAAAGATCAAAGGCTGAAAATCATTATTGAATTGATTTAGTTGACTTCAAAAAATTTATTGATAAGAATAACAAAATTATAAGATGCATGCCACAGAATGTATATCTCTCTCTTTACTCAAATATTTATTGCTCTTAGGCTTTAAAGATTCATATAAGCATTACAATATTGTTAATACTGTGTTCCTTGTTAACAGTATCCGTGCTGCTTATGAGACAAAAGTTCAAATCAGAGGTAATTATAATCCTATTATTTCAGAAATAATATAATGCTATTGGTATTGACTTGGTATATCTAAAAATACATCATACAAAATTGGAAATATTTCCTCATGAACAATTTCATTTCATTAAATGAAATGCATGGGTTTAATTATCTTTAATTCCTCCAATAACTTTTATTCCATTTGTTAGCTCAGACACAGATCTGATACCCTCCAGATATACTGAATTATGTCTCTCAGAGTATCCAGGGAAGACAATCAAAAACTACATTAGTTAGGAAGTCGAATGTTAACAAAAGCTATTTCAAATCCTTGACTCTTCCATTCATAACCAAATTGTATGTTTTCCTAATACTTTTAAAATTTGCTAGACCTGTATCACAGTCTAAACTGCCATCAGGATTTTGAATTAGGAAGCATCAACCATTAATAGCAAGGGCATAAGGCAAAAATTGATGATACCAGTTTGAGTGGAGAAATGGCCTATTTCACAGCTGACTGGAATAATGTTGCCTTAATCTACAAATGTATTGATCTAAAACATCCACCATTCCCAGCCAGCATGACTAATACCCATACTAAATGAAAAATATAAGTTGAAATATAAGATTAAGGAATGGGCCCTGAAGACTATTTTATGAGGCTAAAGATATGCTGGCACAATCTATTTTTGTTTCAGCTTGAGAATCACTGCAAAATTTAAAATATTACAAGAGGGAAAGGATTCCATGAACCCTATTATAATTATCATTTTATAATATGAGCTTTTACCGAATAAAGTGCTGTTTTTAAAACTGGTACTATTAATCAATAACACTACTATAATTTTTCTTTAACAGAACCCACCAAAACCAGGGTAGTTAAAACCATTGTTGAGGAACTGGTGGATGGCAAAGTCATCTCTTCCCAAGTGAAATCGGTGGAAGAAAAGACATCGAAATAAACTCCAAGGAAAAAATCTTTCAAAGCTTGCTTTTGAGGGAAAACTTGGGTAGAAGAAAGCCATCGTAATCAATTGTCAATTTGCAGCTTAGCAGCTTTTTGCTAATAAGGGATTGGGATTCAGATTTAGTCATGTTTGCTTAGAGAAGACTCACTGAAATCAAAGAATGATTAACTATGGAACCAACCCAAGGAATCTAGAGAAAGAAATCCTACACATGCTTTCTTTTAACTTTAAAATACTGACTTAAAAACCACATTCTGTTTTCTGCTGCAATGCAATAAATCTTCTGTTTGCAAGTTATTTCTGTCTTAGATTCTTATGTTGTACATTGCATTACATTTTTCTATTGAATAGCAGATTTAAAACCTACTGAAATTGCAGAGTTCTGTAATTACATCTAATTAATATAAATAAAAGTTGAACTGGGTTCACATTAATAATTTAGCTATCTGCCTGGAGATTTAGCTCAGCTTATTCCTGAAAAAAATAAAGATTGTGAATGTCTTAGCAGAAAGCTCTGTGAAAAGAAATCCAGATTATCCATGCAAGAAAAATAGAATACAGTTACCAATAGGAGAGTTACTGGCAGAGATTACATGTAAAAAAATATCAGTATTTGAAAATTTAGATTAATATCTTTGATAACCAGGAGCAAATCAGACCACAGAAACAAAACAAAACAGATACAAGCAGTGGAGAATTCTGTGACTGCTTCATTGTGGGGAACATAGGTGTCTTTTTTAAAAATCCTACACAATCTGTTAGAATTTGGTAATCTATAGTTCTTTCATGCTCCATTGGAACATACTTTCCTTTTTCAACAAGCTCTCATTCAGTTATTAAAAATACAAATTGTCTAATGCCTGAGACAAAAGGAACACCTCTCAATCACCATATCAACATATTCCATTATTCAACTTAGTACAAATCACATTGCTCAAAAGTTCTTCCACTTGATCACCTTGATTATTGTAGCTGAGCTAATTTCTTCTATGGAAGATTCAGTATCTCTTATGTGCAGTAGTGGGATTCAAATATGTGAACAACCAGTTCTCTGTGTGGATACCGCTTCCAGAAGCCCATTCTGGGCCTGGGCAACAAAAAATTAGCTATCAGTTCTACCGAAGTGGTACGAACCGGCTGAATCCCACCACTGCTTATGTGCATATCACACTTCTATGTTTTTAGGTTCAGAAGAGCACATGTACATACGTGAATATACGTATAAAAGAGTTATAGTGTAAATATTCTACTCAACATCAGAAATAAATAGTTACACTATAACTCCTTTAGATAAGACCATTTTACATACCAGAGCATTTAATAATTATTACTATTGTTATATTACTATAATTATAATATTTTATATTACTATAACCAATTATTAATTAGTTGCTAAAGCTGCTATTTTTGCTCGTATTTTGCCATTTCATACTGAAAGACTTTGGGTTTAAAATGAAGAAATATGATTATTTATTTATATATTCAATTTATTTATATATTTACCCATCACTTTGGTAATGCCCATTAGCTGATGTATACTAGCACCCCAGGTGGATGACAGTTTAGCCCAGAGGTGTCAAACTCACAACATCACATGACGTGTTGCGACGTATCGTGACTTTTTCCATTGCTGGCAATGGGGTGTATGCAGTTTCAGCATGACACATCTGGCCCGTGGGCCGGCAGTTTTGACACCCCTGGTCTAGTCTCTGAATGATTCAGAGCCTGTGCCCTCTCTGGGAAATTAATTCCACTATCAAACTACACTTGCTAGTAACAGGTTTCTTGTAAAACTCAATCAAAATCCAACTTTCAACAACTTAAAACCATTAGTCCATCCCCTGTACTCTGGAATAAGAGGAAACAGGCCTTGATAGTCTTCTACAAGACATCTTATATATGAGAGTTACTGTATCTCCTCCACGTATTTCTTTGGTTGACTTTTTTTAAAGTTACATGCCCAACTTCTTGAATCTTTTTTCCACAGGGTTTAATTTCTTTCTTTCTTTTTTAAATAAACTTTTTTATTTATTTATTTTAACACATTTAAGGAATAAATGACTACAGAAAAAAGAAAGTAGCAAGAAAGATCATAGTGGGTGGACAATGAAATATCATCATTAGAGAATTTCGAATCATCAAAAATTTAAAATTCATTATTTCATGTATTTATTTCTAATCCCTGGATCATTCTTTGACAGCTTTTTCTGAACCTGCTCCAATTTCTCTCCATATATTTTTTTAAGTTTGATGTTCTGAGCTGAATTCAGTGGGAAGCAGGTCTGAGCTAAAAAGAGTAACTTGGATAGATTATTTTACTTGATTTGGAAATTATGCAGCCTAAAATGGCATTTGCTTTTTTGCAGCCACTCTACACTGCTGACTCCCATTGCAATCACCTATTATTTAGATCTCTCTTGCACACATGTCATTATCAAACCAGGTGTCCCCTACTCTATATCTGTGCATTTGACTTGTAAGTTGAAGAACTCTGCACTCTTCCTTGTTATTCATTCTTTTACTTTCAACCCATATCAAATAGTGTTTTACAGAACTTTAGAATTCTGCAAGGAGATTAATAGGCATTGTGCAAGAGATTGTTGTTGATGATGATGTTATTCATCCAGCCATGTCCAACTCTTGGCAATTCTATGTGCCAGGTCCCTCCACATCTTCCAATCTTGCACAACTTCTTTAAGTTTTTCTGTGCTCTGGCTGGTATCAAATTTGATGGTGTTCAATCACCATGTTCTTTGACAGCCTCGTTTCCTTTTGCCACTAACTCTTCCAAATATAATTGCTTTCTCCAGTGAATTTCCCTGCATAACATGGTCAAAATAAGTGAGCCACAGTTTTGTGATTTTGCCTTCTAATAAACAAATATTATGTTTTGAACTTTGTGTACCATGAAATGGTGGGGATTTTTAGACATCACAAGCCAGCTTATTGATCACGCTAATGTACTGCAAGGTATAGATTTATTTAATTATTTTTATGCAGAGATATCTGAGACATAACAATTATTTCAAGAGATCCTACAGGGTAGAAAGATTGAAAAATTCTATTCTATCAAGTTTATTTTGAATTGTATATATCTTCTAAGGCAGGGGTGTCAAACTGCCGGCCTGTGGGCCGGATGCGTCATGGCAAAACAGCGTCCACCCCATTGCCAGCAATGGGAAAAAAGTCACGATAAGTCGTGACACGTCACATGACATTGCGAGTTTGACACCCCTGTTCTAAGGTATAAGTTATCCCATCAAATAAGCTATCCCATCTCCAAATTTGATGAGCATTTTTTTCACATTTTCATTGAAATAATTAATGAAAATATTGTAATAGAAGATCCCTGACTGACCCCTGTAGCATCCTACATCTCTCCATTTTGATAAAATATCTGGTGAATATTCTTTGTGTATGATTTTTCTGCCACTTTCACAAATAATAGTGTGCAAGAGATTCTACCAATAAAATTCTGAATGATTATACTGATTACATTGAATAAGCAAAGATGAGCTGAATTATATTTTCACTATGCAAACATATCTCTTAGAGGATTATTTGGGGAAACTCTCACCCTAATGTGTCATTCAGAAGGTTTCAGTTTTTGACTATTGAAGGTCATTTTAATTTTTCACATTAAATACATCACAAAGTCTGTCTTTTGTTTCAGGTCATTTAATGGCAAGTTTTAGTCTCTGGAAATTTTCATTGACTATTAATTGAAATTGACATTTGACATACTTAATAAATTGGAGGGTCTTATGGTCCACTTATTGTAAAAATATCACATCTCTTTATCTTAACCACCCCAGAAAATGTGATATGCAATAGCATGCTAGCTACAATATTTTGATTATGCTAATTAGCAAAGGGAGAAATCTTTTTGTTGGAAAACCTGTAGAACAGAAGCCCCCAATCTTTTGGGCACCTTTTCATATTTGAGTAATTATTCCATCACTCAGAGATATAATCAAATTTATCTATGTATATTATTTCATTTTTAATCTTCAGTGTACTTTGTTTCATCATTTTTTTCTTTTAAACTTCAACAGACTTAAATGTAAGCTAACTAAATGCATAGTATAAATAGGCACAGACATAAGACTATTAGTAATTAATATGAATGTAATTTCTCCCTTTGCCTTCTTTTATTTTTTCTGTGTATGTGTATGTGTAAATTAAATCCAGCTAATTATTATTTTGCTATTTCAACTGTATTAAAAAAAATAAACAGATTAAAAAACAATACCAAACTACAAACCCAGAAATACCATTTTACAACATTTGAAATATTCTTATTAGCAAATTATTTTATATCTTCGGCTTAAAATAATTAAGGGTTTTTTTTTCTAGAAAAGAACTAGAGGGTTATGGATGTCAAGTAGGGGAGACTATTAGAACAATGTTGATAGTTTTTATAGAAACAAATCAATGCAGCTATCTTATGGAAACTAGAGAGCTATAATATTACATTTCAATGTTACAAGTTTGTAGAATGTCTAAGCTTGTATATATTATTCTTTAGCACCCTTTGAACCAAAGAAACCATGTCATTTAGCTATAGGAAAGCTTAGATGATTACACAATGATTCACAAAGTTGTAATCCTGTATAAACAAATTTTATACTTTATATGATTCATGTGATTTACTTATTATTTCTTTCTACCTGGCACTTAAGCCAAAAGGTAGCTTATAGATTACTTTTCCAAAAGAAAAATGAAAGGCAGTCCCTGCCCTCAGGCTTATGTTCCAAAATAATGGCACAAAAGAAATATGGAGAAACCATATTTAATGTTATTCAGTTCTTAGCCAGTTCTAGTCTGTGTATTTCTAGTGTAGAAAATAATACAACAGCTAATAAAGGTTCTTATTTTTCTTCCTCCCCCTTTGAAACCATGTTTTAAAATATTTAAACAAAAGAAAACTTCCTTTTGATCTTAATGTTTAAATATGAATTTAAAAGGGCATAAGTGTTCATATTTTATCCGCCTTTCTTTTATCAAGTTTTCAATAATGGCTTGCCCCTTGCATGAACAACATGCTGCTGGATTTATATAATGTTATTTGCTTTTTGATCAATCCTTTGAATTTTAAAAATATTTTCTAGGTTCTTCCTTTTCTTTTTTGAATGTGCTTAAAAAGACTTAACACTAAACAAAAGTATCACCTTTTTTTTCTTGAGTGAACATCCAGTGCCATGAACCAATTTCCCACTACTATGTCAAAGGTCAGCATCTGGGTTTATATTCCATTTGAATTATTTTATTTGATGAGTGAATTAAATCATTTGCAACACAGATTGAATAACTGGTGAAAAAGTTAAGTATGTCACAGAATATTTATTTTCATGTTAGAAAAAAACTTGTGGAGGGCATATGTATGTCAGGAATAAGCAACTCATGTTTCATTGGTATTCTCACAAGCTTTGCAAGTGATACTTGGGACTGAAACCTATGACACTTATTTCTGATACACAGTAACATAATAATAGTAAATATCTATTCTTTGCCAAAAGAAGCATATGAGCATGCGTGCAAGGTTTCTATGCAACAATTAAGTCCCACATTTTTAAAAACCATACTGAAATATCTTTCATTTGGCTTGTATACAAAAGCTTTAGCCAGCTTTAGGAGCAAGTTTGAAAAGAGCCATGATAACTAATGCTAATCAAAGAATGGTACGCTGCTGCTTTAAAAAAAAATCTGAGCTTCCCATTCTGCTCACCCTCCTCTATCTCTCTCCCTCTTATTCCAATTGCAGGCTGGGAATGTTCTGCAGCAGTCTTCTCACCCTATCAATAAGGTTCAGTTAGCCAAGGTGGAGGATGGGAGCAGCATGGAACTGTCCCAGCTCCTCAATGAGATCAGGGCAAACTATGAAACGCTCCTCAGCCGAGGAGAGACCCAGGTAATGTCCACATACAGACAGGCACCTACTTGAATAAGGAGACAATCCAGTGTGCACTCAGTTCCTCTCTCAGCCTCTGTGAGGTACAGTATTTACATTTTCAATGCAGCGGGTTTTGGGGGGGAGCAACCATGTCTCTCTCTCTCTCTCTCTCTCTCTCTCTCTCTCTCTCTCTCTCTCTCCCTCCCTCCCTCCCTCCCTCCCTCCCTCCCACAACACGTCTAGACTCTGAGATTGGGGGAAAATATGTTGAGTTTTTTTTAAAAAAAATGACAAAGTAAAGCTGGGTCACCTTGATGGAGATATTTCTCAAAACAGAATAACAAACCTTGTGCAGCTCCCCTGCTCCATTCATCATTTAGATGTAATTTTCTCTAGGAAGAAAAACATTTAAGATTGGTAAAGAATTTATTTTAAAGATAGGTCAAGAGGAGCCTGTGTTTTACTGTATAGCATCTCTAAAAGAGAAAAGTCAGGATCATACTGTTCTGCAATCTTTTGCTTGTCTGGCTTCAGTCTCATGTTTGCTAAAGGTTATCCAATTACAAGGACAGCATTAAAAATTCACTTAGGAAAAAAAATGCCTCTGAATCACAGCCATGAAATGCACCAGACTGCTGATCTGACTATCAGGAATAACATTAAATAGGATGCAGGCTGAGCATCTGACTGTGCTTTTGAGTTTGCTGTTTCTGAATGAGTAATATTTTTTTGTATCTATGGCTGGCTTGCTTTATGGTTTATTTAAGTATCTAGTCAATCCAGTCCCAAAACCTTCAGAAATGATACAGCTCATCTTTATCTTATGTCATAGATAACTTGCCCTAGAGTAACTTGCTGCTTAGTAAGATTCTCAGCAAATTAATATCAGGACTACTTTATTTGGATGGAAAGTCTCCAGGGAATTCGAAAACAGGGCAATGTTTCCAAACTTTCCAAAATGTTGCCAAGAAAATTCCATAATTGTGTCCATGTAGTCTCATTCTTTGCTTCAAGCCAGTATTTACAACCATTTGTTTAGAGATCATTTTGAAGTTGTAATAGCACTGGAAAGAAGTGACTTTTAATTGATCCTTGCACTTATGACCATTGCAGCATGCCCACAGTTACATAATCGAAATTAAGGCACTTGGCAACCAACATGTATTTACCATAGTTGCAGCCTCCCAGAATCTTGTGATCGCCATTTGGAACTTTCCTAGCCGGCTTATGACAAGCAAAGTAAATGGGGAAGCCACATTCACTCAATGACTGCATGATTCACTTAACAATCATGGCAAAAAAGGTCATAAAATTGGGCATGACTCACTTAACCAAAGCCTTGCTTAGTAACAGAATTTTTGGTCCCATTGTGTTTGTTAAGTCAAGGACTACCTATGTTAGATTTGTAATAGGACTTTTTCTTGTGCTTTGGATTCAAATTTTAAAAAATGCTCTGAAGGACAAGGAAACACAAACACACCACTTGTCTGAAATATCTTAAAGCAACTGCATCTTTCCTTGGGAATGTGACCTGGAAATTTTTCCAGGATCAAAATTCTCCCCATCAGGCAGGTCCAGCAGTTTTAAAGTTGTGTTATGTTTGTTTTTCAATAGATTGCTCTAAACAGTTGAAAGCAGAGCTCCATGGGTCTCCCTCCTTCATATTCATTAACATAACCCCAATACTTGTATAGACTATATGAAAATTTGAAATGAAGATGCTAAATAGAATTACATTTATTTCCTCTTTGTTTCCCAAAAACCTGCATCTTTGTGGCACAGCTATCCTCTGCAGCTGCCCTGATATCCCAGGAAAATACACAGCTGCTTTATACTGATGCAGATGAGAGATACCTGCATATTCCATATCAACTTTTAGAGATCAAATTGAAAATGTCCACTGGCTTCTTCAGACAGCCTGTATGCAATCATTGAAAATGTGATTTTAAAACTAGTTTTACATACAGTATTCTTGTGAGCAAAGAAATACAAAGGTACAAAAGTGTCAGTGGAGTCTTGTTCAATAAAGTTGCTGGGAATAGGAGAAATGGAAGTTACCTATGTTGTTTGGTCAGGTTTTTCAACCATTATTTTCAGACTTCCACCATTATTTGTCAAAAGACAAAGGCAATTATGATGCAACATAACTCATCACAGGTACACTTTCAAATTAAGATAGTTTTAAAGTCTTTAGCACTTCCAACTAACATTCCCTAGAGATAATTTTTCTCCATTACGACCATATTCAATGCTCCCATATTATAATGTATGTGGCAAAGTCATGAAACTATCCTACCGACTTTTCCTTGTCTATATCCCTCAAAGTTTTTACAAAGAAAAATGTAAAACTTTTATTTTACTTGCATTAGAGTTATTAAAATACTACTCTTGACATTTTTTGTTTTGTTTTATAAAGATGCTAAGTTTGATGGTGCCTAACTTAAGCTATGACTGCGCAGATGCTAATTCCATATTTGCATTCTATTAATGCTTTGAAAGGTTATTGTTAGTGAAATGTTTTAATTATAGTTAGTCAAATCATCCTTAATTCAGGGAGCACATTTTTAGCAATAATTTACTTAGTAAAATAAATTTTTCATTCAACTCCCTATGCACATGCCATTCCTTCCTTGAAAACTTGGTTTTAGAAGACCTGATAAGAGTCTGCAACTTCTGGAAATGTATGTTTCACCTTGTGTTAATTCAATAATTTAAATTCTCTCTCTCTCTCTCTCTCTCTCTCACACACACACACACACACACACACATATCTATCTATGGTTTTGTGAATTTTCTTATTCACTGGGTTCTCAGAATGTTCTATTTAGGTCTAGCTAGTGTTTTGTTTAGGTCTAGCTCTATCAAGAGGCAGAAAATTCATCCACATGTATGGCAACCTGGAACTAGTAGCTCTCTTGGGTAGCAACTGTTCAGAAGAGATGAGTAGACAAAACCTGCATACTCCTTAAGGTAATAATAATAATGATAATAATAATAAAGTTGGAAGGGACCTTGGAGGTCATCAAGTCCAACTCCCTGCTCAGGCAGGTAACCCTATACCATTTCAGACAAACGGCTGTCCAGTCTCTTTTTAAAAACTTCCAGTGTTGGAGCATTCACCACTTCTGGAGGCAGGTTGTTCCATTGGTTAATTGTTCTAGCTGTCAGGAAGTTTCTCCTTAGTTCTAAGTTGCTTCTCTCCTTGATCAGTTTACACCCATTGCTTCTCGTCCTGCCTTCAGGCGCTTTGGAGAATAGCTTGACTCCCTCTTCTTTGTGGCAGCCCCTGAGATATTGGAACACTGCTATCATGTCCCCCCTCATCCTTCTCTTCATTAAACTAGACTTTTCCTTATATGTTTTAACCTCCAGTCCCCTAATCATCTTTGTTGCTCTTCTCTGTACTCTTTCTAGAGTCTCAACATCTTTTTTACATTGTGGTGACCAAGAAGGTACCCTTCTGCCTTCAGATGCACCAAAGGACATTGTTCTGTCACTGGTACTAAACACAATTTAATAACCATTTCTGTTAGTTCTGTATAAATATATGGAGAAGCTCAATCTTAAATATAATGGGATGTCTTTGAAATGTATGGAGTCTGATCTGCAGCTACCAGTTACTCTGTGTGCTCCACCTTGAAGTGACATCTGAAGTCCAGTCTCCACTAACCAGGCATGTTTCTAACTGAGTTCAATTCCTGGTGACTTTATGAACTCATTCATGCAATTTTCTTGACAACTGCACAAAAATGAACTGCTACTTTTTTCTTCTGGAATGTTTTGTTGACTTCTCAATCTAGCCTATGGTTCACTGAAAGTTTTCCCAAGCTGATCAGTAAGCAGGTTTGATTCTGCTGGGCTTCCTGGTCTGCATCATCTGCCATCTTCCAAATCATGCTGGGGTTATATTATGGCATTATTGTAATGATTTTTTGCTTGTCTTCAACCTCCCTCTTTTGGTCATTTATTCCTCCCCTTATGTAAAATGTATACTGATTCTAGCCAGAAAAAGAAGTATGGATTGCCCTCCTCCCTACAGAAAAGTTATCTAGTTTCTTCTATTTGCCATTTTCAGAAATAGAACAGAATCGTGTAGTGTGCCTGGGCCTCCTCCTTAACAACCAATTCACTTCTTTGAGAAAACAGAAGGATTGCCCATCCCAAGAAGGGAATCCATCAATCACCATAACTCCTATAGCTTTTGTGGATTATTTGGTATGAGTTTCTTTCCAAAACCAATTATTTTATTTGTTGCATTTATAGCTCACCTTTCCTACTACCACACCCTTTACAAATTTTCCTCATAACAATCCTATGCCGTATATCAAGCTAGAATATTGTGACTGATCCAACCTACCCACTGAATTTAATGAATTTCATCTATTATATTCTCAGGAAAAATATGACATTATTACAAAGACATATTATTAAATATTCCAACACTAATATTTCTCCCAAGCGTCTTAAATCCACTTTAGTTTATTAATTATTAAGGTTGATTTAATGTGCACAGTGGAGTTTTAGAATCTAATAAATAAAAACTATTTTCCAAACATCAAAATCTTCAAAATTTAGCTGCTAAATGTTTTCCTGTCTTAGGCACAAAATCAGCTGGGTGATTTTGGACTGGTCCTTCTTCCTCATTCCTAGGAAGAAAGCAGTAGCAAGCCACTTCCAAAAATGTTACCAAGAAAATAGAAGGACTTGTCCAGGCAGTCACCAGGAATCAAGACTGGCTGGAAGGCATGGGAAAAAAGAGTTCTTATTTTGACTGCAAGGGAGAGAGAGATTTTGTTTAATATTTTGTTTGTTTTATTTGCTCCTAAGGGCAATGAAAAACAGAATTGTATAGTCAATCCTATGTGGAGTAAGGAAGGATGTCAGAAAAAAAATTCTTTATAATAAACACATTCAAACATTATGTGTTCCACTCTTTAAATCTATTCTGATTCACAAAGATATATAGTAATCTCAACTCTAGTGGGTTTTTTTTCTGTATCAGCTTTCAAAGATCATTGAAAGTATGCAATTAAAGCTTTTCTTTATCTGCCCATTGTGAGAAACTCAATATTGAGTTTCTCTAAAATAATTTCTTAACTCTTTTTAACAGTGAATAAGTTGTATTTGCTTCAGCTAATTCTTCCCGTATATTAATAACATCCTTAACTGGCCATTTTGCCTCTATGTAAACATACATTTTCAATTGTGTTAAGACAATCCTAATTTTATGATTTAACTTTTTTAATCAAGCTAAAGCTAAATGTCAGATAACTTACAGGTAACAGGTGCAAATATCAATACATAAGTCTATGGTAAAGAAGCTATAGAGATACTACCAATTTCCAATCTTTTTTCAACATTCTTAACAAAGCAATCTTAGTATATCCCTTAAAAATTTAGTTATAACATGGGATTATGTTATGTTATGTTATATTTCTTTCCCATAAAAGAAAATTTAATGCCATATAATAATCCTGTAATACTTTAAATTTATAAACCATATCTACAGAAGTACATAACCTGACACTCTGTTGTAAAAGAATTAATTGATAGCAAAGATATAAAATCCACACCTTGTATAACACAAGTTCAATCTAACAAAGAAATGTTTGGAAAAGAATACTGATATAATTAAGTTTACCCACTTGCTAAATGGAGTATCCATCTATCACCAACTTTATTTCTTATGTCCTTTAGATCACCCAACCTTTGTTTTATTACAGTTTATCACTACTGTAAAATCTGTTGAATATAATAGATGAATAACTGATACATCATTCTTTACAAGACATTTTTAGTTTTTGACAGCAGTACGGAATAATCTGTATACATGACATAGGAATTTCCTTCCCTACCAGTTTCAGAGGTGATGTTCCAGAGAGAATTTGAGGTTATGTCATTTACACATAGGTTGAACTGGGTGCCAGCATGCAACAGTGCATACTATATACCTCTGATCACTGGGACTGATTTACATAAATTGCCTATTGGACTACAATGCACCTTGAAGGAAGTATTTTTATAGAGATACTTTATCAAGAAAAGCAATCTTCTATTCATGACTGTTGTTAAGTTTGTCTCAGAATCATTGTTTTAGTAGGGAATTGAAGTCAGATTTAAGTCTACAAACATGACATATATCTTTCCTTTCAAATATCTAAAATATTTCTCTGTCCTAGGTTATAAATCTATTCCCAGCTTGAAAATTGAGCAACTGCCTTTAAAGCTACCTTGCTCCACTGTTATAATACTAGATTCTCTTTCTCAAATTCAAATATGAATCTGGCTTGCTGAAATCTTAGTTTCATAATTTAGATCTAATTTGCTGCTCATCAGAAAAATTGTATTTAATTCCACCAACATCCATCAGAAGTTAGGAATTGGTTCCTAGGCTAATAGGATTCAAATTTCTCATTTTCCCATTTTAACTGAAGAGATAACCAGCTTACAGGAAATTTAGGAGAAACAGAATCAAAGAATTTTCAATCATGATGCAAGAAGAGATGCAGTACATTGGTTTTAAACTGAAAACAGTTCATTTGTTGACATTCTTGCAGCATTACCTAATTCATCCTATTAAATCTTGCTAAATAAAACTCTGTAAACATTGCGCTTGAGAAAGAATCATTTTCGGGTCAGGCCAAAAAGGCTGAAAGTAGACATATATTATTTATTTTTAGGCTGTATTATCCACATTATTTTAGAAGGTTTTTTATTTATTTAAAAAAGAAAGTAGAAGTACTATGCTGTAAAAAAGAATCAGCCTCAAGAATAATCTTAACTGTCAAATGCTTCTAGGCCCCACATATAATCCCAGGGTCTCTTAGAAGATAAAAATGGTAAAAAGCTGTAGCCCAGAATTCTATATAAAATCATACACATCTGCCCAGAAGAAAAGACAAAAATAGTTTGGCATAATAGAGAACATCCAAAAATTAGAGGAGATTATGGGGAGCTATCTTATCCATTTACCGTACTTTCTACTAAATAGATGTTTTATACCTGGCCATGACCACCATGGCAACCATTTTGAGAATATCCACAACATTTTTGAAATTCCAAATGTATCCAAATGGCACTAAATATTTGGAGACCCCTGCCATAACACAGCACCACACTGGTTCTGAAAAGTATCTATTTTTATATATCATAACATGCTCTGCAGTAATTTTCTCCAATGTGGTACACTCCAGATGTTTTGGATTCCAAGTTCTTGTATATGATTTAGACTGAAATTCTGCGTATACTAGGTCCTTCCTAGCCAATACATTAACTTTTTGGCATCCACTAGTATTTTCTAAATGCCATAGAGGAACTCTTCCAAACAACCAGTGCTTTTTTTGTAAAAAAAAAAAAAAAAAAAAAGGTGCCGGAACTCACACATGTCATACAACCTGCCTTGCCTACCCTACAAGGTTCCATCCCAAAAAGAACTCTGTTCTGGGTGTTCTATGACAAAAAAAAGCCCTGCAAACAACTAAGCATTTAATTTTTTGCTTTGTTTCATTTTCCAGTCATCAATAATCTATTCTTTGACAAGAATACTATTTCATCACCCAATGTGGCTGTGTCTTGGAATTAAATTACTTTTATCTGCTTCTCTCCCCAATCTTAATTCAAAAATCTGAATTTCAGAAACTATATGTCTTCATTCAGCATTTAAAAAACCCTCATAATCAGTCTCCCCATCCTCATTCTGTAACATGGCTGGCATATCTCATGGTCCTATACACCTCCACATGTTAGAAGCATGTTGGATTCCTCAAACAACCAAGAATCTCAATCTTTGAAAGTTACAAATCAAACTACCTAAAACTAGTACAACCTTGTCCTTGTTGAACACAAAGGACTCATTTCTATTCAAATCCTTGGGAAAAGGAATGGTTCAAAAAAGTTCATGTTTCATATGGATTCATATTTCATATGGATTTTTATCTTTCCCCCGCCACTCCTCCCACAGCTTAATTTCTAGAAATCTCCAGATGTGTCCCTGAACTTTTAAAGTTATGGATGCGGTCAATCTACCACAGTGGCACAACAAAATCACATTAAAACAAATCTCTCAAGATTCCAATGATCTCCACTGTGATTTTATAATATCCCTGAAGAAGTGCTTCCAAACTTCTTAGGCTATTATAAATTAACAGTCCTCTCTTCCTGTCTAAATTATGGAGACTGTTCTGTTTCCAAGTAAAAGGCATTGAGACGAGCAGGAATAACAAACAGTCTTGTCTTTATTCCATTCACCACAGACCCAAACACAAAATGGCGCGAATTGCTCTTATACCCCTTTGCAGAGACAGCATCAGCCAATCAATGCAAGGCATTTCTCCCACCTTGTGCATGCGCACAAGGCAGGAGACAGCCTGTCTGGTCCCGGGCATTCACGTGTCTGCCCGGGGCTCTCTGCAACCTCCTGCACCTGCTGAATGACTCAGCAGGCTCAGGACATAACAGAGACCCTGTGTAAGATTACTGAAATTTCAGACTCAGCAAGCTGGCAATACTTCTGCCATTTTGTATTTCTTTAAAAATACTTGTAACCTGTAACCATTTTAAGGCAAGCAAAAGAAATTATAAATAAACCAACTACAAGTAGTCCTCAATTTATGCCTGATTGCTTAACAACCATTCAAAGTTACAACAGACATCCCTGAGTGGTCAGGTGACTGCATTTGGCAACTGCATTTATGGCTTTGCAGCATCTCATGGTCACATGATTTGCAGCATCTCATGGTCACATGATTTTATTTTATGACAATTTTGACAAAAACTGGAATTTACTTCTGGCTGATGGCAAGACAGGCCCATAGTAAACCATTGATTTGCTTAACAACTATGGCATTCATTTAATAAAAACTGCCAAAAAGGTCATAAAATTGAGTTGGTCACATGGGTGATTTGATTTACAACTGTCACGACGTACACCATGATGGGCAGACTCTATTGCAGTCATAACTTAAGGGCTATCTATATGTCACTAGATACCATGCACAGCACTGCACCATATCCTGCAGAAGTCTTTCCCAATCTGTGGCATTCATATATGTTGGACTACAAATCTTACAATGTTCAACCATATTTTAGAAGTTATTATACTAAAATCATGTTTAGCGGTCAGAAACATGTTTACATTACTGTTTTGACAAGCACTGTATTTTGATTGAAATTCAACATTTGCTTTGCTTCAGTTGCAAGGCCAAGCAACATTACAAAGGGAACAAATGAATGATTATTTGTTTCAGAAAGTTGAGGCTTCACTCACACAAGCAAAGTTTTAATTTTCATTGTTCCTGACAATGTTGCTGACCTAGCATTGTAAACATTCCCTGCAGCTAGAAAAAGTCACAACTGCAAGAATGAACAAAGATGAGGAAATCTTAAAGGCGGCAAGGGCAGAGCTAAATGAAGCTAGACACCAGTGGCATCATATGCAAACCGAAATAGACTCTCTTCATGCCATGGTAAGTGTGAGCAAAGAGCTACTCTAACATTGTTTTCAGAAAGAAAACATTTGTTCATCTGTTAACTCACAGGTTTAAACCATCTTTATTACCCCTTCTAACAAGAAGAACAATGTACTGTTCTTTGGGGATTTAAAATAAGGAGACAAAAATGTCCTTCCATATTAAAGTTTTCTGAGGGAATTTAAATTAATTCATGAATAGGTCTCATGGGGGAGGGAATTATTAAAAATGTAGACATTTTAGTTTAAGAGTTTTTAGCTACATTTTTCTTCAGAAAACTGATATTGAGAAGTATCAGAAATATTAGACTGTTACTTTATATTGCAGGTGAGAGCAAAGTATAGTATTTCTTCATAAAATATTCATAAAACATTTTCTTCATTAAAGCAAAATCTTGTGAGAAAAAAATAAATATGACAAAAAGTATTTTTTTAAAAAATGTCCTTTTATGATGTTTTATAATTTAGAAAATTTATCTGAAAAATTGATTATGTTTTGTTCTAATACTTGTAACAGGGGTAATCCATTGCAAGAACTAGGCTATTTTTTAAAAAAATGAAGTTAAGAAATTAATTAATGGTATATCTGAGAAGCCCTTTCTTTACCCTGACAATATGCTTTCAATTTCAATATCTTCTACTAATATTAAAAGTAAAGCCAAAGATTCTCCAGACTAGCACACCAATATAGCCTAACACTTAATAAGCCAGATTTATATCGGGAATGCTCTACTTGCAGGGCTTTTCAACCCATGGTACGCGTACCACCAGTGGTACTTTAGCACCTGGCTGGTGGTATGTGAGCCCTAGCTAATCATAATGGGGGAGGGAACCAGTTAAAGTGGAGCCGCACAGACCTGGAGGAGATCAGCTGGAGCTGCAGAGCTTGGCAGAATCCCCAGGATCTCCACGTGGTGACATAGTAATTGGAGTTTCCGGTACACCTGGAAGAGAAAAGGAGGAGGAGGGCAGAGAGAAGAGAAGGTATAAAAGGGGCAGACTGAGAAGAGAAGACACTTTTCTTACTGAATTAAATATAGATTGCATTATATTTAATAGAAATTTTATTTTAAAAAATCAATTTTAGATTTGGAATTTTCTGAAAATAAGTTGTTGCTAATTGTTTTTAAATTGTTTTGGTTTGTTTGGAAATACACCTTGACATTTTAATCAGAAACTTCATATACTAGGAAAGGGGGTTGGAGAATTCGCTACGGGCCACAGAACTACGATACCAAACACAGCTCAAGCACATAGAAACAGAGATTGAAGATCTGGAGAAGGAACTCCAAGAAGTGAGGCAGGACATCGAAAAACAGCTCCAGCAACATGAAATATTATTGAATTCCAAGATGAGACTTGAGCAGGAAATAGCTACCTATCGTAGTCTGCTGGAGAAGGAAGAGAAAAGGTACCTCTGCCTAAATCAAAGTTCTTAAAGTGACTGAGGTTGTTTACATTGCATTAGTTGCAAAGAGCAGTGGTGGTGCAGTGGTTAGAATGCAGTACTGCAGTCTAACTCACTGCTCACTCCAGGAGTTTGATTCCTACTGGCTCAAGGTTGACTCATCCTTCCATCCTTCCAAGGTCAATAAAATTAGGGCCCAGATTGTTAGGGGCAACATGCTAATTCTGTAAAACTGCTTAGAGAGGGCTGTAAAGCTCTCTATGACTGCCCTCTCTAAGCAGTCAGAGTTGCACTATGACTCAAGGATGCATTCAACACCAGGATTCATTTGATGTTGTGATTTGCAGAACTACAGTAGCTTGGATTCATACATAAAACTAGCCCAGAATGAGGGAGTTCATGTATGTCAAGGCAAAATCAAGCCAACCACATTATGCCTCTCTGTTGCATAGGAATCAGATCAGTGAAATGAACAAAAATATCTTATTGCCTAATAATGAATTGAGGAAATTTTGGATTGGAATAGAATTTCTGGGACCGTTGAACCCTGAGATGGGCGAGATGATTTGAAATGTTTATTTATTAACATTTATTTATTAATCAAATTTATATAGCCACCCAGAGTCAGGTATTGATATGGGTAGCTACAGATAATCCTCGACTTAAAACTGCAATTTTCATTGCTAAGCAAGATAGTTGTTGAGTTTTGCCCCATTTTGCAACCTTGGGCCCCTCATAAATATGAGTCAAGTGTCTACATTTTGATCACATCACCATGGAGATGCTGCAATGGTCATAAGTGTGAAAAATGGTCATGAGTCACTTTTTTTCATGCTATTGTAACTTTGAATTAAACAAATTGTTGAAAGTTGAGGACTACCTGTACATAAATTTAATTAATAAATAAAAAAATTGTTGGACATCAGCATCTGGTATAAGCTATAAGGATATCACATGTGTCACAGCATCATACATATTATATGAATTATTTATGTACATAATTTTTATTATAATATCATGGCATGTTATCAGTTGCCCCCAACAATACCCATGTGGGGAGAAAGAGAACAGTTAGACAATTAGAAAACAGTTGATTGGGAACTGGAGAGGCTTAGATTTAGATTTAGATTTAGATTGTACGCTATAATCAGTATTCAGATATGTTTTTGATGTTAGGAAGAAACCCAAATTGTTCTTTTTCCTCCTTTTTTGTATTCTGTTACTTTATGAGATAATAAAGTAGAACCACACTAAAGATTGAAACAACATACCATAGTGTGTTCTTTTAGCATGGCATAGTTTCTCTTCCAGAGTATTAAAGAAAAAAACATAATTAGTTATTAAAAGAAAATGTCTGCAAGAACTTCAAGTCATTTATTTATTTGTATTTATTTATTTGATTTGTGGGTTGCCTATCTTGTCTTAGAGGTGACCCTGGGCAACATATAAGCATTAAAAACTGGTAAACATTAAAACAAACAATAAGTAACATAATGATAATTTACAACTGAAAGATGGGGGTGAGAAGGAACAGGTGGGGTCTTCTCTTAATCCAATAGTGGTGCACCCCACTGGGATCCCAGGCCAACTGGCAGAGCCAGGTCTTCAGATCCTTATGGAAAGTCAGGAGGGTGGGTGCAGAACTCACCTCAGGAAAGGGGGGTTAAATGTTCCAAGTTCATGCATTTCCCATCCACCCCCTTTTCCACTGAATGAAGAGTTTAAAAAGCGGTCACTTTCAACTTTGTACTAACCATAGCCATTGCTCATTGCTTTGGAACTTAAAAAATTGTCATAAAACAAAAACCAAGAATGTCTCTTGTAATACAGTTGTAATACAATTCAATCAAAGTGGAAGTTTAGGATCATCTCTTATTCATGGACAAAAGTAGATTCAAGAAATAGATTCATGGAAGTACATTCTCATATCAAACATAGTTTACTGAAACTATGAAACCATCAATTGATCAAGTTCAGAGGTAACATATTACAGCGTATTATACAATTATGTTGAGTTTTGTGTCTAGAGAATTAGTTCTTTCCTTGGCATGTCATAACAGAAGAACCAGAAAGCTGTTATCAGGTGCTGATACTAGATTCCCAATTCAAACAATAGGAAACTATGGCTAATTAAACTACCCATAAACTTCAACATGAATGCTTCAATAAGAAAGATTATGTCTGAACTGTGCCTTTGCAGGGATGAGGAACTAATTTTCTATGTAGGGCCATAACCCCATAGGAAGTCAACTGGAGGGTATACTCAATGATGGACAGATCTGAAATTAGAGGTATATATCATCTTTTTCCTTCTCTGTCTTTCTGCCAGTCTCGTTCTCTGCCCAATTTTTTCCCTCTGATATCTATACTCAATGTAATACATGTGAATAACCCTAACCCTAACAACTTGTAGACTGTTGAGAGTATCTCAACAGCATCCCAAAACCTACAGTATACTTAGAAAAGAATCCAATAAAACCTGGTATTGATAATGCCTGGATGCAGACATTGTCCTGAATAAAAGCAAATTGTATTATACAGTCAACAAGAACACTGAGCATTAATAGGCACTCTAGCACAACCCACAGAATTCAAGATTGTACTCAGAAGACATAACACTCCTATTTTACTCTGTATCTTTTTCCTCTCTTTCCAGGTTTCATTATTCAAAACACGAAGAAACAAAAGATGTCAGAAAACCTACTACCAGCCGAATAGCATTTATTTTACCTTCATGTGAGTTTACTTAACACTAGAAAATGAATGAATCCACTATTTTATACAAATTTGACTTAAAATGGGACTCATTCATTTAAATTCAACTGGAAATATTGCCTCCAATAGGATTTCTACACACAAAGGATATTTTGTAATATCAGAGTTGGCCAAGTCATTTCAAGCTGTAAGAGATTCTGCTTTTTTAATGTTAGACAGAATCTTCTTAACAGTAGAGAAATGAAACTAGAAAAAGAGCTAGCGTAGACTGTTTCTCTCGTCAATGTTAAATTTCTTCAAGCAGGCAATAATCACTTTGTTAATGAAGAAAAAATGAAAAACCTTTGTGCTTAATAAATATGTATGCATACCACCATAAATGGGTTTATCATATTGGAGAAGAGGAATGTACCACTAGAAATAGAATTGGGAAGAGAAAGAGTGAGATAGAGCATAACCCAACATTAACAATGCTTGGTAAAGGTTTCCTTGCCCAGTCATGTCCATGGTACTCATCTAAATTTCATGGCTGAGGAAGCCAGTGTTGTCTGAAGACATTTTCCATGGTCATGTGGCCAGCATGGCTATATGCCAAAGGCCGACGGAACCCTAGTATTTTCCCACCAAAGTGGTACCTATTTATCTACTCGCATTTGCATGCTTTCAAACTGCTAAGTGGGCAGGAGCTGGGGCAGCAACGGGAGCTCACCCAGTTGTATGGCGCTCAGGTCTCAAACCCGAGCTGTCTGCTTTCTGGTTGACAAGCTCAGCATATTTAACTGCTGAGCAATCATGCTCCCTTATAAAACACTACAGTTACAAAATTGCAATCAGAGTAGACAAGTCATATTAACATAAAGGCTTAGTAACTAAATTGCATACATGGCACTTGTGGGATAGATTTATGTTCAAAAGTGTGGTTTCCTGATATAAATGATTTAAAAGATACTGAAAATAAACCTGGTACACATTCTGAAATACAGAATATTTCTTCTGCATCTTATAAAACTGTATATTTTAATATATTTTGAATTTTTTTTTATCTATATAGCAAGCAAGCTAAAAAAACATGAAATTGAAAAAGTGGAAATACTGTCAAAGCAAGCAGTCTTAAATGGAGGTATTGCAAAGGATAGCACAGACACTCATAGTACAATACAGTAAGTTAAATATATGTATGTATGTGTAGTTATAATATCTAATTCATAAAAATATGCCCAAAGTAGGTGTAGCCTAGTATTCATGGACTCCTCAACTGAAGATCATAACTGAGACCATAATTTCCACTGCTAAGCAGGGAGTCATTAAGTGACTTGCACCCATTTTATGATCATTTTGCCATGCAAATGTAGTTTCTCCTATTGCTTGACAGAAGCTGGCTGGAAAGATTGTAAATGCGATCACATGACCCCAGGATGCCGCAGCCATTGTAAATATATGTCCATTGCCAAATGCCCAAATTTGGATCAAATGACTGTGGGGATGCTGTAATTGTTATAAGTGTGAGAACAGGTCATAAATCACTTTTTTCAGTGTTGTTGTAATTTAGATTGACACTAAATGAATGCTGTTAAGTTAAGGACTGCCTTTCTAGACTATATCTCTTATTAAGGAAAACAATAGAAAAATTATATGTTGCAACACTATTGCCTGGTAATACATGTCTTTCATAGCAAACAAAAGCAGAAATCTTTCAAGCCTGTTCGTTAGAAATAGAGATAAATGGAGGGATAGATAAATATAGAACAGATGTTCATACAGCCTCTTTGTTTCACCAAAATAAACATATTTCTGAGTATAAACATGTCTTGAAATCCTAGCCTGAGGACATGTTTTGCATGAATACCTATACATAATAATCTATTTATTGTTTCAGGACAGAAAAAGTAGATGAAGTGATTAAAGAGTGGGAAGGCTCTTTCTTCAAGGATAACCCTCACTTAAGAAAAAAGTCTGTTTCTTTGCGCTTTGATCTTCACCTGGCAGCTACAGATGAAGATTGTTTACATATGAAACAGAAAAGTCTGCCTGATATTGAAGTGAGATTGGTTATGAGACGGTCTTGCAGCATCCCATCAATGAAAACTTAAATCAGCGTCAATTCAGAAATTATTCATGGAATGGGTTTAAAAAATAAATATTGGTATGAATCTAGAACAAATATATGATCTCTTCTTAGAAGTACTTTGTTTCAAATAATAGAGCTTTCCCCAACTGACATCCTTTACATGTGTTGAACAACTTTTACGAATCAAAGGTGATTAGGGATGATGTGAATTATGATACTATCTTCTAAAGACAGAAAACTCATGTTAGGTCAGTGATATATATTTGAAGACATGTTTTGTGTTTTTTCTTCCAAATATTATTTCTTTGCATTTAGAATTTTTAAAATGTAAGGTCTATATTTGAAAGGGATTATTATATAAAGGGTTAAGAATAATTTTATTCCATTTGGTATTGTTATAGTTATGCTGATTAAATGATCAAACAGCTGTATTTCTCACTCCCCAAATGATAAAACTGTACAAAAACAAGGGATGAAGAAGGTCACTACTCATCTAGTCCTACATTAATCCTGTGAAATCTGTGAAATCTATCCAAAGTGATTTATTAACATTGTTCTTATGCTACAAATAATTGGTATTTAATTCAAAAATACATATATCAAAATAATTGCTTTTAATAAACAATGTAACAACATTTTGAACACTACGTTTAAGGACCATATGAAAGCATATCATTTGGTGATACAGGTATTTCTATGAAATTGTGCTATGGCCCTATTGAAGCTACAATTAAAGTAATAAATTCTTTTTTTCAAATTTGTGATAACATTTACCCTCTAAAATAATGAGTTGTTATTAACCCAATTCTATTTTATATACTTTTTCTGTTTCATTTTTTTCTTTTTTCTAAATATTACTAAAGACAAAATTGGACATCCAAACTAAAATGAACTATGTGACTCCTCTCCACTTTTGAGTAAAAATGTATTATTTCATTAGGATAAAAGTTGGGCAAGAAATAAATATATCAGTGAATTTTAATAATTACATTTTGGATATTCAAACATGATTTACACATGCCAAACTACATTTCCAGTCCGCCAGGGTAGCTGGCTTGTCCAATCCTTTATTTGCACCAGAAGCACTTTCAAACTATAGACATATAACTTACAACAGGACTTTTCAACCTTTTCACCCATTGTACCACTTTTAGGATATGGCAGTATCCGAGTACCACCAGTCGCCTAGCAAGGTGTCAAAAACTTGATGACCAAAAAAAAAAAAGGAAAAAAGTGATAAAGTACAGGTAGTCTTCGACTTACAACAGTTCGCTTAGTGACTGTTCGAAGTTACAGTGGCACTGAAAAAGTGCCCCCCAAGCCACAGCCAAGCAAGACACCTGCTTGTTCACCCAGTGGCGCTCTTCCTCCTGTCTAAGGTTTTCATTGTTGTGAGCATTTCTGTTGAGGATTGGCAGTGGGGGTGGGGTGAGGGGGTGTTTGGTTTTTATTCCCCCCATCTACTGGGTGGTTGCAGCAGATTTTGGTCACTTCACATGACCCTGGGACACTATGACCGTCATAAATATGAATCAGTTGCCAAGCATCTGAATGTAAATCACAAGACCCTGGAGATGCTGCAACATTCCAGCTGATCGACGCTTCATCTGGGCTCAGCAGAAGCATCAGGATCAGCGCCGAGCTCCAGCTAGAGCCTGGTGCTGATCCTAGTGCTTCTGCTGAGCCCTGACAGCCCTGTAGCTCCAGCCATCTCTCGCTTAGGCTTGTGCGGTGCTGCCACCGGTTCAGCTCATTTCCCTCCCCCGCTACCACTTTTCTAGGATGTTTGCATACCACCTGCCAGGTGCCAATGTACCACAGGTGGTACCCGTACCACTGGTTGAAAAGCCCTTACAACCCTGAGCAAGTAAAAAAGTATAAGATAGGTCATAGAAATATAATACACGTGAAAAGTATGCAAAACAAATAGGATTAAAACTAAATGACACTCGCTCAATATCTTGCCACATCAGCAGCATTTTCTCTTGCCAACATGAGGTCTTATTGGTACATATAAAAGGAGACCTGTCCAGACCTGTCCTAGAACAGTCAGGTCAGTTAATGGTGTGTTCAGGCAGTTTCAGAAAAAGTTTGAGCAGCAGTCCTGCTTTGCGAAGTCCTCCCACTTCCTCACAACCCATAGTTTGAGAACCTTTTATTTAACTGATCTAAAGAGAATAAATTTACTCACAACTGCTGTTGATTTAGTTTCCTCTAATTTGCTGCTCTGTGGTAGGAATGTGAATCTAAAACTAAAAAGTATCCCAAGTATCCTTAATAGTTTAGTGCATTTCCTGATACCCAATCAGTTATCTTGAAAGCAAATTGTTGAAATACTTTTAATTCCTAGAATTAAAACAGCTTTTAAATATCATTTATTTAGTATTTCTCAACTTTTCCAAAGGACATACAGCAGACAGGAGTAGGCAGACAGATGCTTTCTAAAAATTCTAGACAACAGTTCCTATAATTTAATGTCATTGGCAAGGTTGACAGAAACTGATATCCAGTAAAACTCAAGAACACTGAGTTGCTCACTTTTGAAATAGAACATAGAATTTGCAAAATCTAGGTAACTCTTGCTTCTGAATGTTTATGTATTTATTACAGCTTCAGTAAGCTGATACCTTAGTTGCCTTTAAGCAATTGGTGAAACCACTGATTTCAGCATTGAACAAGTGTTCAGTTAATTATTTAAAGCAATGGTTTTTTGGTTTTTTAAAATAGGATTAATCACTATAAAAAATCAAATAACCCTTGCCTTTTTTGCAATAGAATTGTCGTTTATACAAAAACCATAGTGCTCATGCTTGAAAATATGTGAAAAACAGAATTTTATGGAATTGGCATTAAAAATATTGCATTTCAAATCTCAATTAGTTTAATTTTGTGAAGGAGCTTTGTAGTCTCATTGAATACATATCAATGCTAAACACTCATTTAGCAGCCAGCTAAATAAAAATTGATCTATGAAAAATTGTCCCTCCATATTTCTTTCCTTAGAATCTGCTGATTAATGCAAAAATTCAAGAGCAAAACAGGATTTTGGTGGTGCAGTTTCAGGTCTAGTTAGCAGGTTTTAAGAGTGAGAAAGAAAACTCTTTGTCTTCCCTTTTCCCCTCAAAAATCATAACCATCTTTTTGATGGTATCATAATGTCACTTGTCACTATTTTCCAAGGCGCCTGAAGGCAGGACAAGAAGCAACGGGTGGAAACTAAGCAAGGAGAGAAGCAACCTAGAACTAAGGAGAAACTTCCTGACAGTTAGAACAATTAACCAGTGGAACAACCTGCCTCCAGAAGCGGTGAATGCTCCAACACTGGAGGTTTTTAAGAAGAGACTGGACAGCCATTTGTCCGAAATG